>NW_027309228.1:0-45494 GCF_047496885.1 Scyliorhinus torazame | reverse complement strand
GCGGGGAGGGGGAGATAGAGGGGGGAGGGGAGAGAGAGGGGGAGGGAGATAGAGAGTGGGGGAGGGGGGAGATAGAGGGGGGAGGGGGAGAGAGGGGGAGGGGGAGATAGAGGGGGGAGGGGGAGATGGGGAGATAGAGGGGGGAGGGGGAGAGAGAGGGGGGAGGGGGAGGGGAGATAGAGGGTGGGGAGGGGGAGATAGAGGTGGGGAGGGGGAGATAGAGGGGGGGGGAGGGGGGAGATAGAGGGGGGAGGGGGAGATAGAGGTGGGGAGGGGAGATAGAGGGGGGAGGGGGGAGATAGAGGTGGGGAGGGGGGAGATAGAGGGGGGGAGCGGGGGAGATAGAGGTGGGGAGGGGGAGATAGAGGTGGGGAGGGGGAGATAGAGGTGGGGAGGGGGAGATGGGGAGATAGAGGGGGGAGGGGGAGATAGAGGGGGGAGGGGGAGATAGAGGTGGGGAGGGGGAGATAGAGGTGGGGAGGGGGAGATAGAGGTGGCGAGGGGAGAGGGGGAGATAGAGGGGGGGAGGGGGAGATAGAGGGGGAGGGGGAGATAGAGGGGGGAGGGGGAGATAGAGGTGGGGAGGCGGGAGATGGGGAGATAGAGGGGGGAGGGGGGAGATAGAGGGGGGAGGGGGAGAGAGGTGGGGAGGGGAGAGATAGAGGGGGGAGGGGAGGAGAGTAGAGGGGGAGGGGGAGAGAGAGGGGGGGAGGGGGAGATAGAGGTGGGAAGGGGGGAGAATAGAGGGGGGAGGGGGGAGATAGAGGTGGGGAGGGGGAGTGAGATAGAGGTGGGGAGGGGGAGATAGAGGTGGGGAGGGGGAGATGGGAGAGAGAGGGGGGGAGGGGGGAGATAGAGGTGGGGAGGGGGAGATAGAGGGGGAGAGGGGAGATAGAGGGGGGAGGGGGAGATAGAGGGGGGGAGGGGGAGATAGAGGGGGTGGGGCGAGGGGGAGATAGAGGAGGGGGAGAGGGGGAGATAGAGGGGGGGAGGGGGGAGATAGAGGGGGGAGGGGGGATAGAGGTGGGGAGGGGGAGAGTGGGGAGATAGAGGGGGGAGGGGGAGATAGAGGGGGGGAGGGGGAGATAGAGGTGGGGAGGGGGGGATAGAGGTGGGGAGAGGGGGGATAGAGGTGGGAGAGGGGAGAGATGGGGAGATAGAGGGGGGAGGGGGAGATAGAGGGGGGAGGGGGAGATAGAGGTGGGGGAGGGGGAGATAGAGGTGGGGAGGGGGAGATGGGGAGATAGAGGGGGAGGGGGGAGATAGAGGGGGTGAGGGGGAGATAGAGGTGGGGAGGGGGAGATAGAGGTGGGGAGGGGGAGATGGGGAGATAGAGGGGGGAGGGGGAGATAGAGGTGGGGAGGGGAGATAGAGGTGGGGAGGGGGGAGGGGGAGATAGAGGTGGGAGGGGGAGATAGAGGGGGAGGGGAGATAGAGGGGGGAGGGGAGTGGGAGAGAGGAGGGGGGAGGGGAGATAGAGGTGGGGAGGGGGAGATGGGCGAGATAGAGGGGGGGAGAGGGGAGATAGAGGTGGGGAGGGGGAGATAGAGGGGGGAGGTGGGAGATAGAGGTGGGGAGGGGAGATGGGGAGTTAGAGGGGGAGGGAGGGGGGAGATAGAGGTGGGGAGGGGGAGATAGAGGTGGGGAGGGGGAGGTAGAGGGGGGAGGGGGAGATAGAGGTGGGGAGGGGGAGATAGAGGGGGGAGGGGGAGATAGAGGTGGGGAGGCGGGGAGATAGAGGGGGGAGGGGGAGATAGAGGGGGGAGGGGGAGATAGAGGGGGGAGGGGGAGATAGAGGTGGGGAGGGGGAGATGGGGAGATAGAGGGGGGAGGGGGAGATAGAGGGGGGAGGGGGAGATAGAGGGGGGAGGGGGGAGATAGAGGTGGGGAGGGGGAGATGGGGAGATAGAGGGGGGAGGGGGAGATAGAGCTGGGGAGGGGGAGATAGAGGGGGGAGGGGGAGATAGAGGTGGGGAGGGGGAGAGATAGAGGGGGGGAGGGGGAGATAGAGGGGGGAGCGGGGAGATAGAGGGGGGAGGGGGAGAGATAGAGGGGGGAGGGGGAGAGATAGAGGGGGGGAGGGGGAGAGATAGAGGGGGGAGGGGGGAGAGATAGAGGGGGGAGGGGGGAGAGATAGAGGGGGGAGGGGGAGAGATAGAGGGGGGAGGGGGAGAGATAGAGGGGGGAGGGGGAGAGATAGAGGGGGGAGGGGGAGATAGAGGGGGGAGGGGGAGATAGAGGTGGGGAGGGGGAGATAGAGGGGGAGGGGGAGATAGAGGTGGGAGGGGGAGATGGGAGATAGAGGGGGAGGGGGAGATAGAGGTGGGGAGGGGGAGATAGAGGGGGGGAGGGGGAGATAGAGGGGGGGAGGGGAGATAGAGGGGGGAGGGGAGACGAGGGGGGAGGGGGAGATAGAGGGGGGGAGGGGGAGAGATAGAGGGGGGAGGGGGAGAGATAGAGGGGGGAGGGGGAGAGATAGAGGGGGGGGAGGGGGAGAGATAGAGGGGGGAGGGGGAGAGATAGAGGGGGGAGGGGGAGAGATAGAGGGGGGAGGGGGAGAGATAGAGGGGGGAGGGGAGAGATAGAGGGGGGAGGGGGAGATAGAGGGGGGAGGGGGAGAGATAGAGGGGGGAGGGGGAGAGATAGAGGGGGGAGGGGGAGATAGAGGGGGGAGGGGAGATAGAGGGGGGAGGGGGAGATAGAGGGGGGAAGGGGAGATAGAGGGGGGAAGGGGGAGATAGAGGTTGGGAGGGGGAGAGATAGAGGGGGAGGGGGAGATAAAGGGGGGAGGGGGAGATAGAGGGGGAGGGGGAGATAGAGGGGGAGGGGGAGATAGAGGTGAGGAGGGGGAGATAGAGGGGGGAGGGGGGAGATGGAGGGGGAGTGATAGAGGGGGAGGGGGAGAGATAGAGGGGGGGAGGGGGAGAGATAGAGGGGGGAGGGGGAGAGATAGAGGGGGGAGGGGGAGAGATAGAGGGGGGAGGGGGAGAGATAGAGGGGGGAGGGGGAGAGATAGAGGGGGGAGGGGGAGAGATAGAGGGGGGAGGGGGAGAGATAGAGGGGGGAGGGGGAGAGATAGAGGGGGGAGGGGGAGATAGAGGGGGGGAGGGGGAGATAGAGGGGGGGAGGGGGAGATAGAGGGGGGGGAGGGGGAGATAGAGGGGGGGAGGGGGAGATAGAGGGGGGGAGGGGGAGATAGGAGGGGGGAGGGGGAGATAGAGGGGGGGAGGGGGAGATAGAGGGGGGGAGGGGGAGATAGAGGGGGGAAGGGGGAGATAGAGGTGGAAGGGGGAGATAGAGGGGGGAAGGGGAGATAGAGGGGGAGGGGGAGAGATAGAGGGGGGGAGGGGGGAGAGATAGAGGGGGGGAGGGGGAGAGATAGAGGGGGGAGGGGGAGAGATAGAGGGGGGAGGGGGAGATAGAGGGGGGAGGGGGAGATAGAGGGGGAGGGGGAGATAGAGGTGAGGAGGGGGAGATAGAGGGGGAGGGGGAGATGGAGGGGGGAGGGGGGGGATGGGGAGATGGAGGGGGGGATGGGGAGATGGAGGGGGGAGGGGGAGATGGAGGGGGGGGAGGGGGAGATGGAGGGGGGGAGGGGGAGATGGAGGGGGGGGCGGGATCGAGGGGAGGGGGCCGGGAGATCGAGGGGAGGGGGCGGGATCGAGGGGAGGGGGCGGGATCGAGGGGAGGGGGGCGGGATCGAGGGGAGGGGGCGGGATCGAGGGGAGGGGGCGGCGATCGAGGGGAGTGGGCGGGATCGAGGGGAGGGGGCGGGATCGAGGGGAGGGGGCGGGATCGAGGGGAGGGGGCGGGGATCGAGGGGAGGGGGCGGGATCGAGGGGAGGGGGCGGGATCGAGGGGAGGGGGCGGGTTCGAGGAGAGGGGGCGGGATCGAGGGCGGGATCGAGGGGAGGGGGCGGGATCGAGTAGAGGGGGGCGGGATCGAGTAGAGGGGGCGGGATCGAGTAGAGGGGAGGGATCGAGGAGGCGAGGGGGGCGGGATGGAGGGGAGGGGGCGGGATGGAGGGGAGGGGGCGGGATGGTGGGGGAGGGGGCGGGATGGAGGGGAGAGGGGGCGGGATGGAGGGGAGGGGGGCGGGATGGAGGGGAGGGGGCGGGATGGAGGGGAGGGGGCGGGATGGAGGGGAGGGGGCGGGATGGAGGGGAGGGGGCGGGATGGAGGGGAGGGGGGCGGGATGGAGGGGAGGGGGCGGGATGGAGGGGAGGGGGCGGGATGGAGGGGGAGGGGGCGGGGATGGAGGGGAGGGGGCGGGATGGAGGGGAGGGGGCGGGATGGAGGGGAGGGGGCGGGATGGAGGGGAGGGGGCGGGATGGAGGGGAGGGGGCGGGATGGAGGGGAGGGGGCGGGATGGAGGGGAGGGGGCGGGATGGAGGGGAGGGGGCGGGATGGAGGGGAGGGGGGCGGGATGGAGGGGGAGGGGGCGGGATGGAGGGGAGGGGGCGGGATGGAGGGGAGGGGGCGGGATGGAGGGGAGGGGGCGGGATGGAGGGGAGGGGGGCGGGATGGAGGGGAGGGGGCGGGATGGAGGGGAGGGGGCGGGATGGAGGGGAGGGGGCGGGATGGAGGGGAGGGGGCGGGATGGAGGGGAGGGGGCGGGATGGAGGGGAGGGGGGCGGGATGGAGGGGGAGGGGGCGGGATGGAGGGGAGCTGGGGCGGGATGGAGGGGAGGGGGCGGGATGGAGGGGAGGGGGCGGGATGGAGGGGAGGGGGCGGGATGGAGGGGAGGGGGGCGGGATGGAGGGGAGGGGGCGGGATGGAGGGGAGGGGGCGGGATGGAGGGGAGGGGGCGGGATGGAGGGGAGGGGGCGGGATGGAGGGGAGGGGGCGGGATGGAGGGGAGGGGGCGGGATGGAGGGGAGGCGGGCGGGATGGAGGGGAGGGGGCGGGATGGAGGGGAGGGGGACGGGATGGAGGGGAGGGGACGGGATGGAGGGGAGGGGGACGGGATGGAGGGGAGGGGGCGGGATGGAGGGGAGGGGGCGGGATGGAGGGGAGGGGGCGGGATGGAGGGGAGGGGGGCGGGATGGAGGGGAGGGGGCGGGATGGAGGGGGAGGGGGCGGGATGGAGGGGAGGGGGCGGGATGGAGGGGAGGGGGCGGGATGGAGGGCGAGGGGGCGGGATGGAGGGGAGGGGGCGGGATGGAGGGGAGGGGGCGGGATGGAGGGGAGGGGGCGGGATGGAGGGGAGGGGGCGGGATGGAGGGGACGGGGGCGGGATGGAGGGGAGGGGCGGGATGGAGGGGAGGGGGCGGGATGGAGGGGAGGGGGCGGGATGGAGGTGAGGGGGCGGGATGGAGGTGAGGGGGCGGGGTCGAGGTGGCGGGATGGAGGGGAGGGGGCGGGGTCGAGGGGAGGGGGCGGGGTCGAGGTGAGGGGGCGGGGTCGAGGTGAGGGGGCGGGGTCGAGGTGAGGGGGCGGGGTCGAGGTGAGTGGGCGGGGTCGATGTGAGGGGGCGGGGTCGAGGTGAGGGGGCGGGGGTCGAGGTGAGGGACGGGGTCGAGGTGAGGGGGCGGGGCCGAGGTGGGGGGCGGGGGTCGAGGTGAGGGGGCGGGGGCCGAGGTGAGGGGGCGGGGCCGAGGTGAGGGGGCGGGGTCGAGGTGAGGGGGCGGAGTCGAGGTGAGGGGGCGGGGGTCGAGGTGAGGGGGCGGGGTCGAGGTGAGGGGGCGGGGTCGAGGTGAGGGGGGCGGGGTCGAGGTCGAGGGGGCGGGATCGAGAGTAGAGGGGGTGGGGTCGAGGTGAGGGGGTGGGGTCGAGGTGAGAGGGGCGGGGTCGAGGTGAGGGGGGCGGGGTCGAGGTGAGGGGCGGGATCGAGGGGAGGGGGGCGGGATCGAGGGGAGGGGGTGGGATTGAGATTGAGGTGAGGGGGTCGGGTTCGAGGTGAGGGGGGCGGGATCGAGGTGAGGGGGAGCTGAGGGCAGGGATCGAGGTGAGGGGGGCGGGTGATCGAGGTGATGGGGGCGGGATCGAGGTGAGGGGGCGGGATCGAGGTGAGGGGGCGGGATCGAGGTGAGGGGGCGGGATCGAGGTGAGGGGGCGGGATCGAGGTGAGGGGGTGGGATCGAGGTGAGGGGGCGGGATCGAGGTGAGGGGGCGGGGTCGAGGTGAGGGGGCGGGGTCGAGGTGAGGGGGCGGGGTCGAGGTGAGGGGGCGGGATCGAGGTGAGGGGGCGGGATCGAGGTGAGGGGGCGGGGTCGAGGTGAGGGGGTGGGATCGAGGTGAAGGGGTGGGATCGAGGTGAAGGGGCGGGGTCGAGGTGAGGGGGCGGGGTCGAGGTGAGGAGGGGGATGTAGAGGTGAGGAGGGGGATGTAGAGGTGAGGAGGGGGATGTAGAGGTGAGGACGGGGAGGTAATGGTGGCTGACACGATACTGACCGTAGTGCATTGGCACCAGGCGAGGGGGGATGTAGATCTTCTTCGATTTCAAGCCAGACTCCTTCTTGCGAAGCGGGTCACCTTCCCCCTCCTCACTATCCACCTCGTCCTCCTCAATCTGGAGGCAAAACGCCAAGACAGGAACGAGTCCATCAACACTCGCCACGCAACCCAAACCGGTCTATGCCCTCAGTCAGGTCATCCCACAGTCCGAACTGAGACACGTGTAATCGCACTGTCTGAGGGTCAGTACTGAGGGAGTGCCGCACTGTCAGAGGGTCAGTACTGAGGGAGTGCCGCACTGTCAGAGGGTCAGTACTGAGGGAGCGCCGCACTGTCAGAGGGTCAGTACTGAGGGAGTGCTGCACGGTCAGAGGGTCAGTACTGAGGGAGCGCCGCACTGTCAGAGGGTCAGTACTGAGGGAGTGCCGCACTGTCAGAGGGTCAGTACTGAGGGAGTGCCGCACTGTCAGAGGGTCAGTACTGAGGGAGTGCCGCACTGTCAGAGGGTCAGTACTGAGGGAGTGCTGCACGGTCAGAGGGTCAGTACTGAGGGAGCGCCGCACTGTCAGAGGGTCAGTACTGAGGGAGTGCCGCACTGTCAGAGGGTCAGTACTGAGGGAGTGCCGCACTGTCAGAGGGTCAGTACTGAGGGAGTGCCGCACTGTCAGAGGGTCAGTACTGAGGGAGTGCCGCACTGTCAGAGGGTCAGTACTGAGGGAGTGCCGCACTGTCAGAGGATCAGTACTGAGGGAGTGCCGCACTGTCAGAGGATCAGTACTGAGGGAGCGCCGCACTGTCAGAGGGTCAGTACTGAGGGAGTGCCGCACTGTCAGAGGGTCAGTACTGAGGGAGTGCCGCACTGTCAGAGGGTCAGTACTGAGGGAGTGCTGCACTGTCAGAGGATCAGTACTGAGGGAGTGCCGCACTGTCTGAGGGTCAGTACTGAGGGAGTGCCGCACTGTCAGAGGGTCAGTACTGAGGGAGTGCCGCACTGTCAGAGGGTCAGTACTGAGGGAGTGCCGCACTGTCAGAGGGTCAGGACTGAGGGTGTGCCGCACTGTCAGAGGGTCAGTACTGAGGGAGTGCCGCACTGTCAGAGGGTCAGCACTGAGGGAGTGCCGCACTGTCAGAGGGTCAGTACTGAGGGAGTGCCGCACTGTCAGAGGGTCAGTACTGAGGGAGAGCCGCACTGTCAGAGGGTCAGTACTGAGGGAGAGCCGCACTGTCAGAGGGTCAGTACTGAGGGAGTGCCGCACTGTCAGAGGGTCAGTACTGAGGGAGTGCCGCACTGTCAGAGGGTCAGTACTGAGGAAGAGCTGCACTGTCAGAGGGTCAGTACTGAGGGAGTGCCGCACTGTCAGAGGGTCAGTACCGAGGGAGTGCCGCACTGTCTGAGGGTCAGTACTGAGGAAGAGCTGCACTGTCAGAGGGTCAGTACTGAGGGAGCGCCGCACTGTCAGAGGGTCAGTGCTGAGGGAGAGCCGCACTGTCAGAGGGTCAGTACTGAGGGAGTGCCGCACTGTCAGTGGGTCAGTACTGAGGGAGTGCCGCACTGTCTGAGGGTCAGTACTGAGGAAGAGCTGCACTGTCAGAGGGTCAGTACTGAGGGAGCGCCGCACTGTGAGAGGGTCAGTACTGAGGGAGTGCTGCACTGTCAGAGGGTCAGTACTGAGGGAGTGCCGCACTGTCAGAGGGTCAGTGCTGAGGGAGTGCCGCACTATCAGAGGGTCAGTGCTGAGGGAGCGCCGCACTGTCAGAGGGTCAGTACTGAGGGAGTGCCGCACTGTCAGAGGGTCAGTACTGAGGGAGTGCCGCACTGTCAGAGGGTCAGTACTGAGGGAGTGCCGCACTGTCTGAGGGTCAGTACAGAGGGAGCGCCGGACTGTCTGAGGGTCAGTACTGAGGGAGTGCCGCACTGTCAGAGGGTCAGTACTGAGGGAGTGCTGCACTGTCCGAGGGTCAGTACTGACGGAGTGCCGCACTGTCAGAGGGTCAGTACTGAGGGAGTGACGCACTGTCAGAGGGTCAGTACTGAGGGAGTGCCGCACTGTCAGAGGGTCAGTACTGAGGGAGTGCCGCACTGTCAGAGGGTCAGTACTGAGGGAGTGCCGCACTGTCAGAGGGTCAGTACTGAGGGAGTGCCGCACTGTCAGAGGGTCAGTACTGAGGGCGTGCCGCACTGTCAGAGAGAGGCTCAGTACTGAGGGAGCGCCGCACTGTCAGAGGGTCAGTACTGAGGGAGTGCCGCACTGTCAGAGGGTCAGTACTGAGGGAGTGCTGCACTGTCAGAGGGTCAGTACTGAGGGAGTGACGCACTGTCAGAGGGTCAGTACTGAGGGAGTGACGCACTGTCAGAGGGTCAGTACTGAGGGAGTGCTGCACTGTCAGAGGGTCAGTACTGAGGGAGTGACGCACTGTCAGAGGGTCAGTACTGAGGGAGTGCCGCACTGTCAGAGGGTCAGTACTGAGGGAGCGCCGCACTGTCAGAGGGTCAATACTGAGGGAGTGCTGCACTGTCAGAGGGTCAGTACTGAGGGAGTGACGCACTGTCAGAGGGTCAGTACTGAGGGAGTGCCGCACTGTCAGAGGGTCAGTAATGAGGGAGTGCCGCACTGTCAGAGGGTCAGTACTGAGGGAGTGACGCACTGTCAGAGGGTCAGTACTGAGGGAGTGACGCACTGTCAGAGGGTCAGTACTGAGGGAGTGCCGCACTGTCAGAGGGTCAGTACTGAGGGAGTGCCGCACTGTCAGAGGGTCAGTACTGAGGGAGTGCTGCACTGTCAGAGGGTCAGTACTGAGGGAGTGCCGCACTGTCAGAGGGTCAGTACTGAGGGAGTGCGGCACTGTCAGAGGGTCAGGACTGAGGGAGTGCCGCACTGTCAGAGGGTCAGTACTGAGGGAGTGCCGCACTGTCAGAGGGTCAGTACGGAGGGAGTGAGTCGAGGTTGCTACCCGAGGCGTGTTTGGAAGGGCTCACCTGACTGATCATGTTGCCTGGGTTGGGTTTGAAGGTCAACGGATTGTCCGCTCCTGAAAGATGAGAATGTCAGATTACCCCGGAGCAAACAGTGACACGACCCACGTTCCCAATGTGGAGGCTGCGCGCGGCGTTCCAGATGTGGCCTCACCGGCTCCCCGTCCAACCGCAGCGAGACTTATTTGATCCCGCGCTCCATCCCCCTGGCGATTCGCCACGGGGGGGGGGGGGGGGTCGCATCGCCTCCCACCTCGCCACCCTCTCCCTCAACCTGCCTCGGTCTCTCTCCACGCGCTCGGTGTCCTCCCCGCAGCTTGCATTCCCGCCCCAGCGCGCTCAGCAAATCGGGAGCGAGGGAAGAAAGACTGAGGCAAAGAGAGAGATGGAGAGAGAGCGAGAGCGAGAGACGGACTGACATCCCCCCCCCCCCCCCCCACCACCACTTACCAAGAGTTCCGGTGAGGGCTGTTTTCACAAGTTTATCAATCTGATAGCGTAGCTTCTGATCCGTCGCTCTCATTTTCTCGAGAACCTGGGGATGATGGTGAGGTGATAATTAGATTCCAGTCTGTAACTCACTCCCGGGTATCTGTTATTCTATATATAAACCACCCCGAACCCCTCGATTAGATTCCAGTCTGTAACTCACTCCCGGGTATCTGTTACTCTATATATAAACCATCCCGAACCCCTCGATTAGATTCCAGTCTGTAACTCACTCCCGGGTATCTGTTATTCTATATATAAACCACCCCGAACCCCTCGATTAGATTCCAGTCTGTAACTCACTCCCGGGTATCTGTTATTCTATATATAAACCACCCTGAACCCCTCGATTAGAGTCCAGTCTGTAACTCACTCCCGGGTATCTGTTATTCTATATATAAACCTCCCGAACCCCTCGATTAGATTCCACTGTGTAACTCACTCCCGGGTATCTGTTATTCTATATATAAACCACCCTGAACCCCTCGATTAGTTTCCAGTCTGTAACTCACTCCCGGTTATCTGTTATTCTATATATAAACCACCCTGAACCCCTCGATTAGATTCCAGTCGGTAACTCACTCCCAGGTATCTGTTATTCTATATATAAACCTGCCGAACCCCTCGATTAGATTCCAGTCGGTAACTCACTCCCAGGTATCTGTTATTCTATATATTAACCACCCTAACCCCTCGATTAGATTCCAGTCTGTAACTCACTCCCGGGTATCTGTTTTTCCATATATAAACCACCCTGAACCCCTCGATTAGATTCCAGTCTGTATCTCACTCCCGGGTATCTGTTATTCTATATATAAACCATCCCGAACCCCTCGATTAGATTCCAGTCTGTAACTCACTCCCGGGTATCTGTTATTCTATATATAAACCACCCCGAACCCCTCGATTAGATTCCAGTCTGTAACTCACTCCCGGGTATCTGTTATTCTATATATAAACCATCCCGAACCCCTCGATTTGATTCCAGTCTGTAACTCACTCCCGGGTATCTGTTATTCTATATATAAACCACTCCGAACCCCTCGATTAGATTCCAGTCTGTAACTCACTCCCGGGTATCTGTTATTCTATATATAAACCACCCCGAACCCCTCGATTAGATTCCAGTCTGTAACTCACTCCCGGGTATCTGTTATTCTATATATAAACCACCCCGAACCCCTCGATTAGATTCCAGTCTGTAACTCACTCCCGGGTATCTGTTATTCTATATATAAACCACCCCGAACCCCTCGATTAGATTCCAGTCTGTAACTCACTCCCGGGTATCTGTTATTCTATATATAAACCACCCTGAACCCCTCGATTAGATTCCAGTCTGTAACTCACTCCCGGGTATCTGTTATTCTATATATAAACCACCCCGAACCCCTCGATTAGATTCCAGTCTGTAACTCACTCCCGGGTATCTGTTATTCTATATATAAACCACCCTGAACCCCTCGATTAGATTCAAGTCTGTATCTCACTCCCGGGTATATGTTATTCTATATATAAACCACCCGGAACCCCTCGATTAGATTCCAGTCTGTAACTCACTCCCGGGTATCTGTTATTCTGTATATAAACCACCCTGAACCCCTCGATTAGATTCCAGTCTGCAACTCACTACCGGGTATCTGTTATTCTATATATAAACCACCCCAAACCCCTCGATTAGACTCCAGTCTGCAACTCACTCCCGGGTATCTGTTATTCTATATATAAACCACCCCGAACCCCTCGATTAGATTCCAGTCTGTAACTCACTCCCGGGTATCTGTTATTCTATATATAAACCACCCCGAACCCCTCAATTAGATTCCAGTCTGTAACTCACTCCCGGGTATCTGTTATTCTATATATAAACCACCCCGAACCCCTCGATTAGATTCCAGTCTGTAACTCACTCCCGGGTATCTGTTATTCTATATATAAACCACCCCGAACCCCTCGATTAGATTCCAGTCTGTATCTCACTCCCGGGTATCTGTTATTCTATATATAAACCACCCCGAACCCCTCGATTAGATTCCAGTCTGTAACTCACTCCCGGGTATCTGTTATTCTATATATGAACCACCCCGAACCCCTCGATTAGATTCCAGTCTGTAACTCACTCCCGGGTGTCTGTTATTCTATATATAAACCTCCCCGAACCCCTCGATTAGATTCCAGTCTGTAACTCACTACCGGGTATCTGTTATTCTATATATAAACCATCCCGAACCCCTCGATTACATTCCAGTCTGTAACTCACTCCCGGCTATCTGTTATTCTATATGTAAACCACACCGAACCCCTCGATTAGATTCCAGTCTGTAACTCACTCCCGGGTATCTGTTATTCTATATATAAACCACCCCGAACCCCTCGATTAGATTCCAGTCTGTATCTCACTCCAGGGTATCTGTTATTCTATATATAAACCACCCCGAACCCCTCGATTAGATTCCAGTCTGTAACTCACTCCCGGGTATCTGTTATTCTATATATAAACCACCCCGAACCCCTCGATTAGATTCCAGTCTGTAACTCACTCCCGGGTATCTGTTATTCTATATATAAACCACCCCGAACCCCTCGATTAGATTCCAGTCTGTAACTCACTCCCGGGTGTCTGTTATTCTATATATAAACCACCCCGAACCCCTCGATTATATTCCAGTCTGTAACTCACTCCCGGGTGTCTGTTATTCTATATATAAACCTCCCCGAACCCCTCGATTAGATTCCAGTCTGTAACTCACTCCCGGGTATCTGTTATTCTATATATAAACCACCCCGAACCCCTCGATTAGATTCCAGTCTGTAACTCACTACCGGGTATCTGTTATTCTATATATAAACCATCCCGAACCCCTCGATTAGATTCCAGTCTGTAACTCACTCCCGGGTGTCTGTTATTCTATATATAAACCACCCCGAACCCCTCGATTAGATTCCAGTCTGTAATTCACTCCCGGGTATCTGTTATTCTATATATAAACCACCCCAAACCCCTCGATTAGATTCCAGTCTGTAACTCACTCCCGGGTATCTGTTATTCTGTATATAAACCACCCCGAACCCCTCGATTAGATTCCAGTCTGTCACTCACTCCCGGGTATCTGTTATTCTATATATAAACCACCCCGAACCCCTCGATTAGATTCCAGTCTGTCACTCACTCCCGGGTATCTGTTATTCAATATATAAACCTCCCCGAACCCCTCGATTAGATTCCAGTCTGTAACTCACTCCCGGGTATCTGTTATTCTATATATAAACCACCCCGAACCCCTTGATTAGATTCCAGTCTGTAACTCACTCCCGGGTATCTGTTATTCTATACATAAACCACCCCAAACCCCTCGATTAGATTCCAGTCTGTATCTCACTCCCGGGTATCTGTTATTCTATGTATAAACCACCCTGAACCCCTCGATTAGATTCCAGTCTGTAACTCACTCCCGGGTATCTGGTATTCTATATATAAACCACCCCGAACCCCTCGATTAGATTCCAGTCTGTAACTCACTCCCGGGTATCTGTTATTCTGTATATAAACCACCCCGAACCCCTCGATTAGATTCCAGTCTGTAACTCACTCCCGGGTATCTGTTATTCTATATATAAACCACCCCAATCCCCTCGATTAGATTCCAGTCTGTAACTCACTCCCGGGTATCTGTTATTCTATATATAAACCACCCCGAACCCCTCGATTAGATTCCAGTCTGTAACTCACTCCCGGGTATCTGTTATTCTATATATAAACCACCCCGAACCCCTCGATTAGATTCCAGTCTGTAACTCACTCCCGGGTATCTGTTATTCTATATATAACCACCCCGAACCCCTCGATTAGATTCCAGTCTGTAACTCACTCCCGGGTATCTGTTATTCTATATATAAACCACCCCGAACACCTCGATTAGATTCCAGTCTGTAACTCACCCCCGGGTATCTGTTATTCTATATATAAACCACCCCGAACCCCTCGATTAGATTCCAGTCTGTATCTCACTCCCGGGTATCTGTTATTCTATATATAAACCACCCCGAAGCCCTCGATTAGATTCCAGTCTGTAACTCACTCCCGGGTATCTGTTATTCTATATATAAACCACCCCGAACCCCTCGATTAGATTCCAGTCTGTAACTCACTCCCGGGTATCTGTTATTCTATATATAAACCACCCCGAACCCCTCGATTAGATTCCAGTCTGTAACTCACTCCCGGGTGTCTGTTATTCTATATATAAACCACCCCGAACCCCTCGATTATATTCCAGTCTGTAACTCACTCCCGGGTGTCTGTTATTCTATATATAAACCTCCCCGAACCCCTCGATTAGATTCCAGTCTGTAACTCACTCCCGGGTATCTGTTATTCTATATATAAACCACCCCAAACCCCTCGATTAGATTCCAGTCTGTATCTCACTCCCGGGTATCTGTTATTCTATGTTTAAACCACCCTGAACCCCTCGATTAGATTCCAGTCTGTAACTCACTCCCGGGTATCTGTTATTCTATATATAAACCACCCCGAACCCCTCGATTAGATTCCAGTCTGTAACTCACTCCCGGGTATCTGTTATTCTATATATAAACCACCCCGAACCCCTCGATTATATTCCAGTCTGTAACTCACTCCCGGGTGTCTGTTATTCTATATATAAACCTCCCCGAACCCCTCGATTAGATTCCAGTCTGTAACTCACTCCCGGGTATCTGTTATTCTATATATAAACCATCCCGAACCCCTCGATTAGATTCAAGTCTGTAACTCACTACCGGGTATCTGTTATTCTATATATAAACCACCCCGAACCCCTCGATTAGATTCCAGTCTGTCACTCACTCCCGGGTATCTGTTATTCAATATATAAACCTCCCCGAACCCCTCGATTAGATTCCAGTCTGTAACTCACTCCCGGGTATCTGTTATTCTATATATAAACCACCCCGAACCCCTTGATTAGATTCCAGTCTGTAACTCACTCCCGGGTATCTGTTATTCTATACATAAACCACCCCAAACCCCTCGATTAGATTCCAGTCTGTATCTCACTCCCGGGTATCTGTTATTCTATGTATAAACCACCCTGAACCCCTCGATTAGATTCCAGTCTGTAACTCACTCCCGGGTATCTGGTATTCTATATATAAACCACCCCGAACCCCTCGATTAGATTCCAGTCTGTAACTCACTCCCGGGTATCTGTTATTCTGTATATAAACCACCCCGAACCCCTCGATTAGATTCCAGTCTGTCACTCACTCCCGGGTATCTGTTATTCAATATATAAACCTCCCCGAACCCCTCGATTATATTCCAGTCTGTAACTCATTCCCGGGTGTCTGTTATTCTATATATAAACCTCCCCGAACCCCTCGATTAGATTCCAGTCTGTAACTCACTCCCGGGTATCTGTTATTCTATATATAAACCACCCCAAACCCCTCGATTAGATTCCAGTCAGTATCTCACTCCCGGGTATCTGTTATTCTATGTTTAAACCACCCTGAACCCCTCGATTAGATTCCAGTCTGTAACTCACTCCCGGGTATCTGTTATTCTATATATAAACCACCCCGAACCCCTCGATTAGATTCCAGTCTGTAACTCACTCCCGGGTATCTGTTATTCTATATATAAACCACCCCGAACCCCTCGATTATATTCCAGTCTGTAACTCACTCCCGGGTGTCTGTTATTCTATATATAAACTTCCCCGAACCCCTCGATTAGATTCCAGTCTGTAACTCACTCCCGGGTATCTGTTATTCTATATATAAACCATCCCGAACCCCTCGATTAGATTCAAGTCTGTAACTCACTACCGGGTATCTGTTATTCTATATATAAACCACCCCGAACCCCTCGATTAGATTCCAGTCTGTCACTCACTCCCGGGTATCTGTTATTCAATATATAAACCTCCCCGAACCCCTCGATTAGATTCCAGTCTGTAACTCACTCCCGGGTATCTGTTATTCAATATATAAACCACCCCGAACCCCTTGATTAGATTCCAGTCTGTAACTCACTCCCGGGTATCTGTTATTCTATACATAAACCACCCCAAACCCCTCGATTAGATTCCAGTCTGTATCTCACTCCCGGGTATCTGTTATTCTATGTATAAACCACCCTGAACCCCTCGATTAGATTCCAGTCTGTAACTCACTCCCGGGTATCTGGTATTCTATATATAAACCACCCCGAACCCCTCGATTAGATTCCAGTCTGTAACTCACTCCCGGGTATCTGTTATTCTGTATATAAACCACCCCGAACCCCTCGATTAGATTCCAGTCTGTCACTCACTCCCGGGTATCTGTTATTCAATATATAAACCTCCCCGAACCCCTCGATTAGATCCCAGTCTGTAACTCACTCCCGGGTATCTGTTATTCTATATATAAACCACCCCGAACCCCTTGATTAGATTCCAGTCTGTAACTCACTCCCGGGTATCTGTTATTCTATACATAAACCACCCCAAACCCCTCGATTAGATTCCAGTCTGTATCTCACTCCCGGGTATCTGTTATTCTATGTTTAAACCACCCTGAACCCCTCGATTAGATTCCAGTCTGTAACTCGCTCCCGGGTATCTGGTATTCTATATATAAACCACCCCGAACCCCTCGATTAGATTCCAGTCTGTAACTCACTCCCGGGTATCTGTTACTCTGTATATAAACCACCCCGAACCCCTCGATTAGATTCCAGTCTGTAACTCACTCCCGGGTATCTGTTATTCTATATATAAACCACCCCAATCCCCTCGATTAGATTCCAGTCTGTAACTCACTCCCGGGTATCTGTTATTCTATATATAAACCACCCCGAACCCCTCGATTAGATTCCAGTCTGTAACTCACTCCCGGGTATCTGTTATTCTATATATAAACCACCCCGAACCCCTCGATTAGATTCCAGTCTGTAACTCACTCCCGGGTATCTGTTATTCTGTATATAAACCACCCCGAACCCCTCGATTACATTCCAGTCTGTAACTCACTCCCGGGTATCTGTTATTCTATATATAAACCACCCCAATCCCCTCGATTAGATTCCAGTCTGTAACTCACTCCCGGGTATCTGTTATTCTATATATAAACCACCCCGAACCCCTCGATTAGATTCCAGTCTGTAACTCACTCCCGGGTATCTGTTATTCTGTATATAAACCACCACGAACCCCTCGATTAGATTCCAGTCTGTAACTCACTCCCGGGTATCTGTTATTCTATATATAAACCACCCCGAACCCCTCGATTAGATTCCAGTCTGTAACTCACTCCCGGGTATCTGTTATTCTATATATAAACCATCCCGAACCCCTCGATTAGATTCCAGTCTGTAACTCACTCCCGGGTATCTGTTATTCTATATATAAACCATCCCGAACCCCTCGATTAGATTCCAGTCTGTAACTCACTCCCGGGTATCTGTTATTCTATATATAAACCACCCCGAACCCCTCGATTAGATTCCAGTCTGTAACTCACCCCCGGGAATCTGTTATTCTATATATAAACCACCCCGAACCCCTCGATTAGACTCCAGTCTGTAACTCACTCCCGGGTATCTGTTATTCTATATATAAACCACCCCGAACCCCTCGATTAGATTCCAGTCTGTAACTCACTCCTGGGTATCTGTTATTCTATATATAAACCTCCCCGAACCCCTCGATTAGATTCCAGTCTGTAACTCACTCCCGGGTATTTGTTATTCTATATATAAACCACCCCGAACCCCTCGATTAGATTCCAGTCTGTAACTCACTCCCGGGTATCTGTTATTCTGTATATAAACCACCCCGAACCCCTCGATTAGATTCCAGTCTGTCACTCACTCCCGGGTATCTGTTATTCTATATATAAACCACCCCGAACCCCTCGATTAGATTCCAGTCTGTCACTCACTCCCGGTTATCTGTTATTCTATATATAAACCACGCTGAACCCCTCGATTAGATTCCAGTCTGTAACTCACTCCCGGGTATCTGTTATTCCATATATAAACCACCCCGAACCCCTCGATTAGATTCCAGTCTGTAACTCACTCCCGGGTATCTGTTATTCTATATATAAACCATCCCGAACCCCTCGATTAGATTCCAGTCTGTAACTCACTCCCGGGTATCTGTTATTCTATATATAAACCATCCCGAACCCCTCGATTAGATTCCAGTCTGTAACTCACTCCCGGGTATCTGTTATTCTATATATAAACCACCCCGAACCCCTCGATTAGATTCGAGTCTGTAACTCACTCCCGGGTATCTGTTATTCTATATATAAACCACCCCGAACCCCTCGATTAGATTCCAGTCTGTCACTCACTCCCGGGTATCTGTTATTCAATATATAAACCTCCCCGAACCCCTCGATTAGATCCCAGTCTGTAACTCACTCCCGGGTATCTGTTATTCTATATATAAACCACTCCGAACCCCTCGATTAGATTCCAGTCTGTAACTCACTCCCGGGTATCTGTTATTCTGTATATAAACCTCCCCGAACCCCTCGATTACATTCCAGTCTGTAACTCACTCCCGGGTATCTGTTATTCTATATATAAACCACCCCAATCCCCTCGATTAGATTCCAGTCTGTAACTCACTCCCGGGTATCTGTTATTCTATATATAAACCACCCCGAACCCCTCGATTAGATTCCAGTCTGTAACTCACTCCCGGGTATCTGTTATTCTGTATATAAGCCACCACGAACCCCTCGATTAGATTCCAGTCTGTAACTCACTCCCGGGTATCTGTCATTCTATATATAAACCACCCCGAACCCCTCGATTAGATTCCAGTCTGTAACTCACTCCCGGGTATCTGTTATTCTATATATAAACCATCCCGAACCCCTCGATTAGATTCCAGTCTGTAACTCACTCCCGGGTATCTGTTATTCTATATATAAACCATCCCGAACCCCTCGATTAGATTCCAGTCTGTAACTCACTCCCGGGTATCTGTTATTCTATATATAAACCACCCCGAACCCCTCGATTAGATACTAGTCTGTAACTCACCCCCGGGAATCTGTTATTCTATATATAAACCACCCCGAACCCCTCGATTAGACTCCAGTCTGTAACTCACTCCTGGGTATCTGTTATTCTATATATAAACCACCCCGAACCCCTCGATTAGATTCCAGTCTGTAACTCACTCCTGGGTATCTGTTATTCTATATATAAACCTCCCCGAACCCCTCGATTGGATTCCAGTCTGTAACTCACTCCCGGGTATCTGTTATTCTATATATAAACCACCCCGAACCCCTCGATTAGATTCCAGTCTGTAACTCACTCCCGGGTATCTGTTATTCTGTATATAAACCACCCCGAACCCCTCGATTAGATTCCAGTCTGTCACTCACTCCCGGGTATCTGTTATTCTATATATAAACCACCCCGAAACCCTCGATTAGATTCCAGTCTGTCACTCACTCCCGGTTATCTGTTATTCTATATATAAACCACGCTGAACCCCTCGATTAGATTCCAGTCTGTAACTCACTCCCGGGTATCTGTTATTCTGTATATAAACCACCCCGAACCCCTCGATTAGATTGCAGTCTGTAACTCACTCCTGGGTATCTGTTATTCTATATATAAACCACCCCGAAACCCTCGATTAGATTCCAGTCTGTCACTCACTCCCGGTTATCTGTTATTCTATATATAAACCACCCCGAACCCCTCGATTAGATTCCAGTCTGTAACTCACTCCCGGGTATCTGTTATTCTGTATATAAACCATCCCGAACCCCTCGATTAGATTCCAGTCTGTAACTCACTCCCGGGTATCTGTTATTCTATATATAAACCATCCCGAACCACTCGATTAGATTCCAGTCTGTAACTCACTCCCGGGTATCTGTTATTCTATATATAAACCACCCCGAACCCCTCGATTAGATTCGAGTCTGTAACTCACTCCCGGGTATCTGTTATTCTATATATAAACCACACCGAACCCCTCGATTAGATTCCAGTCGGGAACTCACTCCTAGGTATCTGTTATTCTATATACAAACCTCACCGAAGCGCTCGATTGGATTCCAGTCTGTAACTCACTCCCGGGTATCTGTTATTCTATATATAAACCATCCCGAACCCCTCGATTAGATTCCAGTCTGTAACTCACTCCCGGGTATCTGTTATTCTATATATAAACCATCCCGAACCCCTCGATTAGATTCCAGTCTGTAACTCACTCCCGGGTATCTGTTATTCTATATATAAACCACCCCGAACCCCTCGATTAGATTCCAGTCTGTAACTCACCCCCGGGAATCTGTTATTCTATATATAAACCACCCCGAACCCCTCGATTAGACTCCAGTCTGTAACTCACTCCCGGGTATCTGTTATTCAATATATAAACCACCCCGAACACCTCGATTAGATTCCAGTCTGTAACTCACTCCTGGGTATCTGTTATTCTATATATAAACCTCCCCGAACGCCTCGATTAGATTCCAGTCTGTAACTCACTCCCGGGTATTTGTTATTCTATATATAAACCACCCCGAACCCCTCGATTAGATTCCAGTCTGTAACTCACTCCCGGGTATCTGTTATTCTGTATACAAACCACCCCGAACCCCTCGATTAGATTCCAGTCTGTCACTCACTCCCGGGTATCTGTTATTCTATATATAAACCACCCCGAACCCCTCGATTAGATTCCAGTCTGTCACTCACTCCCGGTTATCTGTTATTCTATATATAAACCACGCTGAACCCCTCGATTAGATTCCAGTCTGTAACTCACTCCCGGGTATCTGTTATTCCATATATAAACCACCCCGAACCCCTCGATTAGATTCCAGTCTGTAACTCACTCCCGGGTATCTGTTATTCTATATATAAACCATCCCGAACCCCTCGATTAGATTCCAGTCTGTAACTCACTCCCGGGTATCTGTTATTCTATATATAAACCATCCCGAACCCCTCGATTAGATTCCAGTCTGTAACTCACTCCCGGGTATCTGTTATTCTATATATAAACCACCCGAACCCCTCGATTAGATTCGAGTCTGTAACTCACTCCCGGGTATCTGTTATTCTATATATAAACCACCCCGAACCCCTCGATTAGATTCCAGTCTGTCACTCACTCCCGGGTATCTGTTATTCAATATATAAACCTCCCCGAACCCCTCGATTAGATCCCAGTCTGTAACTCACTCCCGGGTATCTGTTATTCTATATATAAACCACTCCGAACCCCTCGATTAGATTCCAGTCTGTAACTCACTCCCGGGTATCTGTTATTCTATACATAAACCACCCCAAACCCCTCGATTAGATTCCAATCTGTAACTCACTCCCGGGTATCTGTTATTCTATGTATAAACCACCCTGAACCCCTCGATTAGATTCCAGTCTGTAACTCACTCCCGGGTATCTGTTATTCTATATATAAACCACCCCGAACCCCTCGATTAGATTCCAGTCTGTAACTCACTCCCGGGTATCTGTTATTCTATATATAAACCACCCCGAACCCCTCGATTAGATTCCAGTCTGTAACTCACTCCCGGGTATCTGTTATTCTGTATAAAAACCACCCCGAACCCCTCGATTACATTCCAGTCTGTAACTCACTCCCGGGTATCTGTTATTCTATATATAAACCACCCCAATCCCCTCGATTAGATTCCAGTCTGTAACTCACTCCCGGGTATCTGTTATTCTATATATAAACCACCCCGAACCCCTCGATTAGATTCCAGTCTGTAACTCACTCCCGGGTATCTGTTATTCTGTATATAAGCCACCACGAACCCCTCGATTAGATTCCAGTCTGTAACTCACTCCCGGGTATCTGTTATTCTATATATAAACCACCCCGAACCCCTCGATTAGATTCCAGTCTGTAACTCACTCCCGGGTATCTGTTATTCTATATATAAACCATCCCGAACCCCTCGATTAGATTCCAGTCTGTAACTCACTCCCGGGTATCTGTTATTCTATATATAAACCATCCCGAACCCCTCGATTAGATTCCAGTCTGTAACTCACTCCCGGGTATCTGTTATTCTATATATAAACCACCCCGAACCCCTCGATTAGATTCCAGTCTGTAACTCACCCCCGGGAATCTGTTATTCTATATATAAACCACCCCGAACCCCTCGATTAGATTCCAGTCTGTAACTCACTCCCGGGTATCTGTTATTCTATATATAAACCTCCCCGAACCCCTCGATTGGATTCCAGTCTGTAACTCACTCCCGGGTATCTGTTATTCTATATATAAACCACCCCGAACCCCTCGATTAGATTCCAGTCTGTAACTCACTCCCGGGTATCTGTTATTCTGTATATAAACCACCCCGAACCCCTCGATTAGATTCCAGTCTGTCACTCACTCCCGGGTATCTGTTATTCTATATATAAACCACCCCGAAACCCTCGATTAGATTCCAGTCTGTCACTCACTCCCGGTTATCTGTTATTCTATATATAAACCACGCTGAACCCCTCGATTAGATTCCAGTCTGTAACTCACTCCCGAGTATCTGTTATTCCATATATAAACCACCCCGAACCCCTCGATTAGATTCCAGTCTGTAACTCACTCCCGGGTATCTGTTATTCTGTATATAAACCATCCCGAACCCCTCGATTAGATTCCAGTCTGTAACTCACTCCCGGGTATCTGTTATTCTATATATAAACCATCCCGAACCCCTCGATTAGATTCCAGTCTGTAACTCACTCCCGGGTATCTGTTATTCTATATATAAACCACCCCGAACCCCTCGATTAGATTCGAGTCTGTAACTCACTCCCGGGTATCTGTTATTCTATATATAAACCACACCGAACCCCTCGATTAGATTCCAGTCGGGAACTCACTCCTAGGTATCTGTTATTCTATATACAAACCTCACCGAAGCGCTCGATTAGATTCCAGTCTGTAACTCACTCCCGGGTATCTGTTATTCTATATATAAACCAACCCGAACCCCTCGATTAGATTCCAGTCTGTAACTCACTCCCGGGTATCTGTTATGCTATATATAAACCACCCCGAACCCCTCGATTAGATTCCAGTCTGTAACTCACTCCCGGGTATCTGTTATTCTATATATAAACCACCCCAATCCCCTCGATTAGATTCCAGTCTGTAACTCACACCCGGGTATCTGTTATTCTATATATAAACTACCCCGAACCCCTCGATTAGATTCCAGTCTGTAACTCACTCCCGGGTATCTGTTATTCTATATATAAACCATTCTGAACCCCTCGATTAGATTCCAGTCTGTAACTCACTCCCGGGTATCTGTTATTCTATATATAAACCACCCTGAACCCCTCGATTAGATTCCAGTCTGTAACTCACTCCCGGGTATCTGTTATTCTATATATAAACCACCCCGAACCCCTCGATTAGATTCCAGTCTGTCACTCACTCCCGGTTATCTGTTATTCTATATATAAACCACGCTGAACCCCTCGATTAGATTCCAGTCTGTAACTCACTCCCGGGTATCTGTTATTCCATATATAAACCACCCCGAACCCTTCGATTAGATTCCAGTCTGTAACTCACTCCCGGGTATCTGTTATTCTATATATAAACCATCCCGAACCCCTCGATTAGATTCCAGTCTGTAACTCACTCCCGGGTATCTGTTATTCTATATATAAACCACCCCGAACCCCTCGATTAGATTCCAGTCTGTAACTCACTCCCGGGTATTTGTTATTCTATATATAAACCATCCCGAACCCCTCGATTAGATTCGAGTCTGTAACTCACTCCCGGGTATCTGTTATTCTATATATAAACCACCCCGAACCCCTCGATTAGATTCCAGTCTGTCACTCACTCCCGGGTATCTGTTATTCAATATATAAACCTCCCCGAACCCCTCGATTAGATCCCAGTCTGTAACTCACTCCCGGGTATCTGTTATTCTATATATAAACCACTCCGAACCCCTCGATTAGATTCCAGTCTGTAACTCACTCCCGGGTATCTGTTATTCTATACATAAACCACCCCAAACCCCTCGATTAGATTCCAATCTGTAACTCACTCCCGGGTATCTGTTATTCTATGTATAAACCACCCTGAACCCCTCGATTAGATTCCAGTCTGTAACTCACTCCCGGGTATCTGTTATTCTATATATAAACCACCCCGAACCCCTCGATTAGATTCCAGTCTGTAACTCACTCCCGGGTATCTGTTATTCTATATATAAACCACCCCGAACCCCTCGATTAGATTCCAGTCTGTAACTCACTCCCGGGTATCTGTTATTCTGTATAAAAACCACCCCGAACCCCTCGATTACATTCCAGTCTGTAACTCACTCCCGGGTATCTGTTATTCTATATATAAACCACCCCAATCCCCTCGATTAGATTCCAGTCTGTAACTCACTCCCGGGTATCTGTTATTCTATATATAAACCACCCCGAACCCCTCGATTAGATTCCAGTCTGTAACTCACTCCCGGGTATCTGTTATTCTGTATATAAGCCACCACGAACCCCTCGATTAGATTCCAGTCTGTAACTCACTCCCGGGTATCTGTTATTCTATATATAAACCACCCCGAACCCCTCGATTAGATTCCAGTCTGTAACTCACTCCCGGGTATCTGTTATTCTATATATAAACCATCCCGAACCCCTCGATTAGATTCCAGTCTGTAACTCACTCCCGGGTATCTGTTATTCTATATATAAACCATCCCGAACCCCTCGATTAGATTCCAGTCTGTAACTCACTCCCGGGTATCTGTTATTCTATATATAAACCACCCCGAACCCCTCGATTAGATTCCAGTCTGTAACTCACCCCCGGGAATCTGTTATTCTATATATAAACCACCCCGAACCCCTCGATTAGATTCCAGTCTGTAACTCACTCCTGGGTATCTGTTATTCTATATATAAACCTCCCCGAACCCCTCGATTGGATTCCAGTCTGTAACTCACTCCCGGGTATCTGTTATTCTATATATAAACCACCCCGAACCCCTCGATTAGATTCCAGTCTGTAACTCACTCCCGGGTATCTGTTATTCTGTATATAAACCACCCCGAACCCCTCGATTAGATTCCAGTCTGTCACTCACTCCCGGGTATCTGTTATTCTATATATAAACCACCCCGAAACCCTCGATTAGATTCCAGTCTGTCACTCACTCCCGGTTATCTGTTATTCTATATATAAACCACGCTGAACCCCTCGATTAGATTCCAGTCTGTAACTCACTCCCGAGTATCTGTTATTCCATATATAAACCACCCCGAACCCCTCGATTAGATTCCAGTCTGTAACTCACTCCCGGGTATCTGTTATTCTGTATATAAACCATCCCGAACCCCTCGATTAGATTCCAGTCTGTAACTCACTCCCGGGTATCTGTTATTCTATATATAAACCATCCCGAACCCCTCGATTAGATTCCAGTCTGTAACTCACTCCCGGGTATCTGTTATTCTATATATAAACCACCCCGAACCCCTCGATTAGATTCGAGTCTGTAACTCACTCCCGGGTATCTGTTATTCTATATATAAACCACACCGAACCCCTCGATTAGATTCCAGTCGGGAACTCACTCCTAGGTATCTGTTATTCTATATACAAACCTCACCGAAGCGCTCGATTAGATTCCAGTCTGTAACTCACTCCCGGGTATCTGTTATTCTATATATAAACCAACCCGAACCCCTCGATTAGATTCCAGTCTGTAACTCACTCCCGGGTATCTGTTATGCTATATATAAACCACCCCGAACCCCTCGATTAGATTCCAGTCTGTAACTCACTCCCGGGTATCTGTTATTCTATATATAAACCACCCCAATCCCCTCGATTAGATTCCAGTCTGTAACTCACACCCGGGTATCTGTTATTCTATATATAAACCACCCCGAACCCCTCGATTAGATTCCAGTCTGTAACTCACTCCCGGGTATCTGTTATTCTATATATAAACCATTCTGAACCCCTCGATTAGATTCCAGTCTGTAACTCACTCCCGGGTATCTGTTATTCTATATATAAACCACCCTGAACCCCTCGATTAGATTCCAGTCTGTAACTCACTCCCGGGTATCTGTTATTCTATATATAAACCACCCCGAACCCCTCGATTAGATTCCAGTCTGTCACTCACTCCCGGTTATCTGTTATTCTATATATAAACCACGCTGAACCCCTCGATTAGATTCCAGTCTGTAACTCACTCCCGGGTATCTGTTATTCCATATATAAACCACCCCGAACCCTTCGATTAGATTCCAGTCTGTAACTCACTCCCGGGTATCTGTTATTCTATATATAAACCATCCCGAACCCCTCGATTAGATTCCAGTCTGTAACTCACTCCCGGGTATCTGTTATTCTATATATAAACCACCCCGAACCCCTCGATTAGATTCCAGTCTGTAACTCACTCCCGGGTATTTGTTATTCTATATATAAACCATCCCGAACCCCTCGATTAGATTCCAGTCTGTAACTCACTCCCGGGTATCTGTTATTCTATATATAAACCACCCGGAACCCCTCGATTAGATTCCAGTCTGTAACTCACTCCCGGGTATCTGTTATTCGATATATAAACCACCCCGAACCCCTCGATTAGATTCCAGTCTGTAACCCACTCCCGGGTATCTGTTATTCTATATATAAACCACCCCGAACCCCTCGATTAGATTCCAGTCTGTAACTCACTCCCGGGTATCTGTTATTCTATATATAAACCACCCCGAACCCCTCGATTAGATTCCAGTCTGTAACTCACTCCCGGGTATCTGTTATTCTATATATAAACCACCCCGAACCCCTCGATTAGATTCCAGTCTGTAACTCACTCCCGGGTATCTGTTATTCTATATATAAACCAGCCCGAACCCCTCGATTAGATTCCAGTCTGTAACTCACACCTGGGAATCTCTTATTCTATATATAAACCACCCTGAACTCTTCGATTAGATTCCAGTCTGTATCTCAGACCCGGGTATCTGTTATTCCATATATAAACCACCCCGAACCCCTCGATTAGATTCCAGTCTGTAACTCACCCCCGGGAATCTGTTATTCTATATATAAACCACCCCGAACCCTTCGATTAGATTCCAGTCTGTATCTCAGTCCCGGGTATCTGTTATTCCATATATAAACCACCCCGAACCCCTCGATTAGATTCCAGTGTGTAACTCACTCCCGGGTATCTGTTATTCTATATATAAACCACCCCGAACCCCTCGATTAGATTCCAGTCTGTAACTCACTCCCGGGTATTTGTTATTCTATATATAAACCATCCCGAACCCCTCGATTAGATTCCAGTCTGTAACTCACTCCCGGGTATCTGTTATTCTATATATAAACCACCCGGAACCCCTCGATTAGATTCCAGTCTGTAACTCACTCCCGGGTATCTGTTATTCGATATATAAACCACCCCGAACCCCTCGATTAGATTCCAGTCTGTAACCCACTCCCGGGTATCTGTTATTCTATATATAAACCACCCCGAACCCCTCGATTAGATTCCAGTCTGTAACTCACTCCCGGGTATCTGTTATTCTATATATAAACCACCCCGAACCCCTCGATTAGATTCCAGTCTGTAACTCACTCCCGGGTATCTGTTATTCTATATATAAACCACCCCGAACCCCTCGATTAGATTCCAGTCTGTAACTCACTCCCGGGTATCTGTTATTCGATATATAAACCACCCCGAACCCCTCGATTAGATTCCAGTCTGTAACTCACCCCCGGGAATCTGTTATTCTATATATAAACCACCCCGAACCCCTCGATTAGATTCCAGTCTGTATCTCAGTCCCGGGTATCTGTTATTCCATATATAAACCACCCCGAACCCCTCGATTAGATTCCAGTCTGTCACTCACTCCCGGTTATCTGTTATTCTATATATAAACCACGCTGAACCCCTCGATTAGATTCCAGTCTGTAACTCACTCCCGGGTATCTGTTATTCCATATATAAACCACCCCGAACCCTTCGATTAGATTCCAGTCTGTAACTCACTCCCGGGTATCTGTTATTCTATATATAAACCATCCCGAACCCCTCGATTAGATTCCAGTCTGTAACTCACTCCCGGGTATCTGTTATTCTATATATAAACCACCCCGAACCCCTCGATTAGATTCCAGTCTGTAACTCACTCCCGGGTATTTGTTATTCTATATATAAACCATCCCGAACCCCTCGATTAGATTCCAGTCTGTAACTCACTCCCGGGTATCTGTTATTCTATATATAAACCACCCGGAACCCCTCGATTAGATTCCAGTCTGTAACTCACTCCCGGGTATCTGTT
Organism: Scyliorhinus torazame; assembly: GCF_047496885.1. NCBI lineage: Eukaryota > Metazoa > Chordata > Chondrichthyes > Carcharhiniformes > Scyliorhinidae > Scyliorhinus > Scyliorhinus torazame. Next base: position 17,260 of record NW_027309228.1, on the reverse strand, counting down.
ATTCGATATATAAACCACCCCGAACCCCTCGATTAGATTCCAGTCTGTAACCAACTCCAGGGTATCTGTTATTCTATATATAAACCACCCCGAACCCCTCGATTAGATTCCAGTCTGTAACTCACTCCCGGGTATCTGTTATTCTATATATAAACCACCCCGAACCCCTCGATTAGATTCCAGTCTGTAACTCACTCCCGGGTATCTGTTATTCTATATATAAACCACCCCGAACCCCTCGATTAGATTCCAGTCTGTAACTCACTCCCGGGTATCTGTTATTCTATATATAAACCAGCCCGAACCCCTCGATTAGATTCCAGTCTGTAACTCACCCCTGGGAATCTCTTATTCTATATATAAACCACCCTGAACTCTTCGATTAGATTCCAGTCTGTATCTCAGTCCCGGGTATCTGTTATTCCATATATAAACCACCCCGAACCACTCGATTAGATTCCAGTCTGTAACTCACCCCCGGGAATCTGTTATTCTATATATAAACCACCCCGAACCCCTCGATTAGATTCCAGTCTGTAACTCACTCCCGGGTATCTGTTATTCTATATATAAACCACCCTGAACACCTCGATTAGACTCCAGTCTGTGACTCACTCCCGGGTATCTGTTATTCTATATATAAACCACCCCGAACGCCTCGATTAGATTCCAGTCTGTAACTCACTCCCGGGTATCAGTTATTCTATGTATAAACCACCCCGAACCCCTCGATTAGATTCCAGTCTGTAACTCACTCCCGGGTATCTGTTATTCTATATATAAACCACCCTAAACCCCTCGATTAGATTCCAGTCTGCAACTCACTCCCGGGTATCTGTTATTCTATACATAAACCACCCTGAACCACTCGATTAGATTCCAGTCTGTAACTCACTCCCGGGTATCTGTTATTCTATATATAAACCACCCCGAACCCCTTGATTAGATTCCAGTCTGTAACTCACTCCCGGGTATCTGTTATTCTATACGTAAACCACCCCAAACCCCTCGATTAGATTCCAGTCTGTAACTCACTCCCGGGTATCTGTTATTCTGTATATAAACCACCACGAACCCCTCGATTAGATTCCAGTCTGTAACTCACTCCCGGGTATCTGTTATTCTATATATAAACCACCCCGAACCCCTCGATTAGATTCCAGTCTGTAACTCACTCCCGGGTATCTGTTATTCTATATATAAACCATCCCGAACCCCTCGATTAGATTCCAGTCTGTAACTCACTCCCGGGTATCTGTTATTCTATATATAAACCATCCCGAACCCCTCGATTAGATTCCAGTCTGTAACTCACTCCCGGGTATCTGTTATTCTATATATAAACCACCCCGAACCCCTCGATTAGATTCCAGTCTGTAACTCACCCCCGGGAATCTGTTATTCTATATATAAACCACCCCGAACCCCTCGATTAGACTCCAGTCTGTAACTCACTCCCGGGTATCTTTTATTCTATATATAAACCACCCCGAACCCCTCGATTAGATTCCAGTCTGTAACTCACTCCTGGGTATCTGTTATTCTATATATAAACCTCCCCGAACCCCTCGATTAGATTCCAGTCTGTAACTCACTCCCGGGTATTTGTTATTCTATATATAAACCACCCCGAACCCCTCGATTAGATTCCAGTCTGTAACTCACTCCCGGGTATCTGTTATTCTGTATATAAACCACCCCGAACCCCTCGATTAGATTCCAGTCTGTCACTCACTCCCGGGTATCTGTTATTCTATATATAAACCACCCCGAACCCCTCGATTAGATTCCAGTCTGTCACTCACTCCCGGTTATCTGTTATTCTATATATAAACCACGCTGAACCCCTCGATTAGATTCCAGTCTGTAACTCACTCCCGGGTATCTGTTATTCCATATATAAACCACCCCGAACCCCTCGATTAGATTCCAGTCTGTAACTCACTCCCGGGTATCTGTTATTCTATATATAAACCATCCCGAACCCCTCGATTAGATTCCAGTCTGTAACTCACTCCCGGGTATCTGTTATTCTATATATAAACCATCCCGAACCCCTCGATTAGATTCCAGTCTGTAACTCACTCCCGGGTATCTGTTATTCTATATATAAACCACCCCGAACCCCTCGATTAGATTCGAGTCTGTAACTCACTCCCGGGTATCTGTTATTCTATATATAAACCACCCCGAACCCATCGATTAGATTCCAGTCTGTCACTCACTCCCGGGTATCTGTTATTCAATATATAAACCTCCCCGAACCCCTCGATTAGATCCCAGTCTGTAACTCACTCCCGGGTATCTGTTATTCTATATATAAACCACTCCGAACCCCTCGATTAGATTCCAGTCTGTACCTCACTCCCGGGTATCTGTTATTCTATACATAAACCACCCCAAACCCCTCGATTAGATTCCAATCTGTAACTCACTCCCGGGTATCTGTTATTCTATGTATAAACCACCCTGAACCCCTCGATTAGATTCCAGTCTGTAACTCACTCCCGGGTATCTGTTATTCTATATATAAACCACCCCGAACCCCTCGATTAGATTCCAGTCTGGAACTCACTCCCGGGTATCTGTTATTCTATATATAAACCACCCCGAACCCCTCGATTAGATTCCAGTCTGTAACTCACTCCCGGGTATCTGTTATTCTGTATATAAACCACCCCGAACCCCTCGATTACATTCCAGTCTGTAACTCACTCCCGGGTATCTGTTAATCTATATATAAACCACCCCAATCCCCTCGATTAGATTCCAGTCTGTAACTCACTCCCGGGTATCTGTTATTCTATATATAAACCACCCCGAACCCCTCGATTAGATTCCAGTCTGTAACTCACTCCCGGGTATCTGTTATTCTGTATATAAGCCACCACGAACCCCTCGATTAGATTCCAGTCTGTAACTCACTCCCGGGTATCTGTTATTCTATATATAAACCACCCCGAACCCCTCGATTAGATTCCAGTCTGTAACTCACTCCCGGGTATCTGTTATTCTATATATAAACCATCCCGAACCCCTCGATTAGATTCCAGTCTGTAACTCACTCCCGGGTATCTGTTATTCTATATATAAACCACCCCGAACCCCTCGATTAGATTCCAGTCTGTAACTCACTCCCGGGTATCTGTTATTCTATATATAAACCACCCCGAACCCCTCGATTAGATTCCAGTCTGTAACTCACTCCCGGGTATCTGTTATTCTATATATAAAGCATCCCGAACCCCTCGATTAGATTCCAGTCTGTAACTCACTCCCGGGTATCTGTTATTCTATATATAAACCACCCCGAACCCCTCGATTAGATTCCAGTCTGTAACTCACCCCCGGGAATCTGTTATTCTATATATAAACCACCCCGAACCCCTCGATTAGACTCCAGTCTGTAACTCACTCCTGGGTATCTGTTATTCTATATATAAACCACCCCGAACCCCTCGATTAGATTCCAGTCTGTAACTCACTCCTGGGTATCTGTTATTCTATATATAAACCTCCCCGAACCCCTCGATTGGATTCCAGTCTGTAACTCACTCCCGGGTATCTGTTATTCTATATATAAACCACCCCGAACCCCTCGATTAGATTCCAGTCTGTAACTCACTCCCGGGTATCTGTTATTCTGTATATAAACCACCCCGAACCCCTCGATTAGATTCCAGTCTGTCACTCACTCCCGGGTATCTGTTATTCTATATATAAACCACCCCGAAACCCTCGATTAGATTCCAGTCTGTCACTCACTCCCGGTTATCTGTTATTCTATATATAAACCACGCTGAACCCCTCGATTAGATTCCAGTCTGTAACTCACTCCCGAGTATCTGTTATTCCATATATAAACCACCCCGAACCCCTCGATTAGATTCCAGTCTGTAACTCACTCCCGGGTATCTGTTATTCTGTATATAAACCATCCCGAACCCCTCGATTAGATTCCAGTCTGTAACTCACTCCCGGGTATCTGTTATTCTATATATAAACCATCCCGAACCCCTCGATTAGATTCCAGTCTGTAACTCACTCCCGGGTATCTGTTATTCTATATATAAACCACCCCGAACCCCTCGATTAGATTCGAGTCTGTAACTCACTCCCGGGTATCTGTTATTCTATATATAAACCACACCGAACCCCTCGATTAGATTCCAGTCGGGAACTCACTCCTAGGTATCTGTTATTCTATATACAAACCTCACCGAAGCGCTCGATTAGATTCCAGTCTGTAACTCACTCCCGGGTATCTGTTATTCTATATATAAACCAACCCGAACCCCTCGATTAGATTCCAGTCTGTAACTCACTCCCGGGTATCTGTTATTCTATATATAAACCACCCTGAACCCCTCGATTAGATTCCAGTCTGTAACTCACTCCCGGGTATCTGTTATTCTATATATAAACCACCCCGAACCCCTCGATTAGATTCCAGTCTGTCACTCACTCCCGGTTATCTGTTATTCTATATATAAACCACGCTGAACCCCTCGATTAGATTCCAGTCTGTAACTCACTCCCGGGTATCTGTTATTCCATATATAAACCACCCCGAACCCTTCGATTAGATTCCAGTCTGTAACTCACTCCCGGGTATCTGTTATTCTATATATAAACCATCCCGAACCCCTCGATTAGATTCCAGTCTGTAACTCACTCCCGGGTATCTGTTATTCTATATATAAACCACCCCGAACCCCTCGATTAGATTCCAGTCTGTAACTCACTCCCGGGTATTTGTTATTCTATATATAAACCATCCCGAACCCCTCGATTAGATTCCAGTCTGTAACTCACTCCTGGGTATCTGTTATTCTATATATAAACCACCCGGAACCCCTCGATTAGATTCCAGTCTGTAACTCACTCCCGGGTATCTGTTATTCGATATATAAACCACCCCGAACCCCTCGATTAGATTCCAGTCTGTAACCCACTCCCGGGTATCTGTTATTCTATATATAAACCACCCCGAACCCCTCGATTAGATTCCAGTCTGTAACTCACTCCCGGGTATCTGTTATTCTATATATAAACCACCCCGAACCCCTCGATTAGATTCCAGTCTGTAACTCACTCCCGGGTATCTGTTATTCTATATATAAACCACCCCGAACACCTCGATTAGACTCCAGTCTGTGACTCACTCCCGGGTATCTGTTATTCTATATATAAACCACCCCGAACGCCTCGATTAGATTCCAGTCTGTAACTCACTCCCGGGTATCAGTTATTCTATGTATAAACCACCCCGAACCCCTCGATTAGATTCCAGTCTGTAACTCACTCCCGGGTATCTGTTATTCTGTATATAAACCACCCCGAACCCCTCGATTACATTCCAGTCTGTAACTCACTCCCGGGTATCTGTTAATCTATATATAAACCACCCCAATCCCCTCGATTAGATTCCAGTCTGTAACTCACTCCCGGGTATCTGTTATTCTATATATAAACCACCCCGAACCCCTCGATTAGATTCCAGTCTGTAACTCACTCCCGGGTATCTGTTATTCTGTATATAAGCCACCACGAACCCCTCGATTAGATTCCAGTCTGTAACTCACTCCCGGGTATCTGTTATTCTATATATAAACCACCCCGAACCCCTCGATTAGATTCCAGTCTGTAACTCACTCCCGGGTATCTGTTATTCTATATATAAACCATCCCGAACCCCTCGATTAGATTCCAGTCTGTAACTCACTCCCGGGTATCTGTTATTCTATATATAAACCACCCCGAACCCCTCGATTAGATTCCAGTCTGTAACTCACTCCCGGGTATCTGTTATTCTATATATAAACCACCCCGAACCCCTCGATTAGATTCCAGTCTGTAACTCACTCCCGGGTATCTGTTATTCTATATATAAAGCATCCCGAACCCCTCGATTAGATTCCAGTCTGTAACTCACTCCCGGGTATCTGTTATTCTATATATAAACCACCCCGAACCCCTCGATTAGATTCCAGTCTGTAACTCACCCCCGGGAATCTGTTATTCTATATATAAACCACCCCGAACCCCTCGATTAGACTCCAGTCTGTAACTCACTCCTGGGTATCTGTTATTCTATATATAAACCACCCCGAACCCCTCGATTAGATTCCAGTCTGTAACTCACTCCTGGGTATCTGTTATTCTATATATAAACCTCCCCGAACCCCTCGATTGGATTCCAGTCTGTAACTCACTCCCGGGTATCTGTTATTCTATATATAAACCACCCCGAACCCCTCGATTAGATTCCAGTCTGTAACTCACTCCCGGGTATCTGTTATTCTGTATATAAACCACCCCGAACCCCTCGATTAGATTCCAGTCTGTCACTCACTCCCGGGTATCTGTTATTCTATATATAAACCACCCCGAAACCCTCGATTAGATTCCAGTCTGTCACTCACTCCCGGTTATCTGTTATTCTATATATAAACCACGCTGAACCCCTCGATTAGATTCCAGTCTGTAACTCACTCCCGAGTATCTGTTATTCCATATATAAACCACCCCGAACCCCTCGATTAGATTCCAGTCTGTAACTCACTCCCGGGTATCTGTTATTCTGTATATAAACCATCCCGAACCCCTCGATTAGATTCCAGTCTGTAACTCACTCCCGGGTATCTGTTATTCTATATATAAACCATCCCGAACCCCTCGATTAGATTCCAGTCTGTAACTCACTCCCGGGTATCTGTTATTCTATATATAAACCACCCCGAACCCCTCGATTAGATTCGAGTCTGTAACTCACTCCCGGGTATCTGTTATTCTATATATAAACCACACCGAACCCCTCGATTAGATTCCAGTCGGGAACTCACTCCTAGGTATCTGTTATTCTATATACAAACCTCACCGAAGCGCTCGATTAGATTCCAGTCTGTAACTCACTCCCGGGTATCTGTTATTCTATATATAAACCAACCCGAACCCCTCGATTAGATTCCAGTCTGTAACTCACTCCCGGGTATCTGTTATTCTATATATAAACCACCCTGAACCCCTCGATTAGATTCCAGTCTGTAACTCACTCCCGGGTATCTGTTATTCTATATATAAACCACCCCGAACCCCTCGATTAGATTCCAGTCTGTCACTCACTCCCGGTTATCTGTTATTCTATATATAAACCACGCTGAACCCCTCGATTAGATTCCAGTCTGTAACTCACTCCCGGGTATCTGTTATTCTGTATATAAGCCACCACGAACCCCTCGATTAGATTCCAGTCTGTAACTCACTCCCGGGTATCTGTTATTCTATATATAAACCACCCCGAACCCCTCGATTAGATTCCAGTCTGTAACTCACTCCCGGGTATCTGTTATTCTATATATAAACCATCCCGAACCCCTCGATTAGATTCCAGTCTGTAACTCACTCCCGGGTATCTGTTATTCTATATATAAACCACCCCGAACCCCTCGATTAGATTCCAGTCTGTAACTCACTCCCGGGTATCTGTTATTCTATATATAAACCACCCCGAACCCCTCGATTAGATTCCAGTCTGTAACTCACTCCCGGGTATCTGTTATTCTATATATAAAGCATCCCGAACCCCTCGATTAGATTCCAGTCTGTAACTCACTCCCGGGTATCTGTTATTCTATATATAAACCACCCCGAACCCCTCGATTAGATTCCAGTCTGTAACTCACCCCCGGGAATCTGTTATTCTATATATAAACCACCCCGAACCCCTCGATTAGACTCCAGTCTGTAACTCACTCCTGGGTATCTGTTATTCTATATATAAACCACCCCGAACCCCTCGATTAGATTCCAGTCTGTAACTCACTCCTGGGTATCTGTTATTCTATATATAAACCTCCCCGAACCCCTCGATTGGATTCCAGTCTGTAACTCACTCCCGGGTATCTGTTATTCTATATATAAACCACCCCGAACCCCTCGATTAGATTCCAGTCTGTAACTCACTCCCGGGTATCTGTTATTCTGTATATAAACCACCCCGAACCCCTCGATTAGATTCCAGTCTGTCACTCACTCCCGGGTATCTGTTATTCTATATATAAACCACCCCGAAACCCTCGATTAGATTCCAGTCTGTCACTCACTCCCGGTTATCTGTTATTCTATATATAAACCACGCTGAACCCCTCGATTAGATTCCAGTCTGTAACTCACTCCCGAGTATCTGTTATTCCATATATAAACCACCCCGAACCCCTCGATTAGATTCCAGTCTGTAACTCACTCCCGGGTATCTGTTATTCTGTATATAAACCATCCCGAACCCCTCGATTAGATTCCAGTCTGTAACTCACTCCCGGGTATCTGTTATTCTATATATAAACCATCCCGAACCCCTCGATTAGATTCCAGTCTGTAACTCACTCCCGGGTATCTGTTATTCTATATATAAACCACCCCGAACCCCTCGATTAGATTCGAGTCTGTAACTCACTCCCGGGTATCTGTTATTCTATATATAAACCACACCGAACCCCTCGATTAGATTCCAGTCGGGAACTCACTCCTAGGTATCTGTTATTCTATATACAAACCTCACCGAAGCGCTCGATTAGATTCCAGTCTGTAACTCACTCCCGGGTATCTGTTATTCTATATATAAACCAACCCGAACCCCTCGATTAGATTCCAGTCTGTAACTCACTCCCGGGTATCTGTTATTCTATATATAAAACCACCCTGAACCCCTCGATTAGATTCCAGTCTGTAACTCACTCCCGGGTATCTGTTATTCTATATATAAACCACCCCGAACCCCTCGATTAGATTCCAGTCTGTCACTCACTCCCGGTTATCTGTTATTCTATATATAAACCACGCTGAACCCCTCGATTAGATTCCAGTCTGTAACTCACTCCCGGGTATCTGTTATTCCATATATAAACCACCCCGAACCCTTCGATTAGATTCCAGTCTGTAACTCACTCCCGGGTATCTGTTATTCTATATATAAACCATCCCGAACCCCTCGATTAGATTCCAGTCTGTAACTCACTCCCGGGTATCTGTTATTCTATATATAAACCACCCCGAACCCCTCGATTAGATTCCAGTCTGTAACTCACTCCCGGGTATTTGTTATTCTATATATAAACCATCCCGAACCCCTCGATTAGATTCCAGTCTGTAACTCACTCCTGGGTATCTGTTATTCTATATATAAACCACCCGGAACCCCTCGATTAGATTCCAGTCTGTAACTCACTCCCGGGTATCTGTTATTCGATATATAAACCACCCCGAACCCCTCGATTAGATTCCAGTCTGTAACCCACTCCCGGGTATCTGTTATTCTATATATAAACCACCCCGAACCCCTCGATTAGATTCCAGTCTGTAACTCACTCCCGGGTATCTGTTATTCTATATATAAACCACCCCGAACCCCTCGATTAGATTCCAGTCTGTAACTCACTCCCGGGTATCTGTTATTCTATATATAAACCACCCCGAACACCTCGATTAGACTCCAGTCTGTGACTCACTCCCGGGTATCTGTTATTCTATATATAAACCACCCCGAACCCCTCGATTAGATTCCAGTCTGTAACTCACTCCCGGGTATCAGTTATTCTATGTATAAACCACCCCGAACCCCTCGATTAGATTCCAGTCTGTAACTCACTCCCGGGTATCTGTTATTCTATATATAAACCACCCTGAACCACTCGATTAGATTCCAGTCTGTAACTCACTCCCGGGTATCTGTTATTCTATATATAAACCACCCTAAACCCCTCGATTAGATTCCAGTCTGCAACTCACTCCCGGGTATCTGTTATTCTATACATAAACCACCCTGAACCACTCGATTAGATTCCAGTCTGTAACTCACTCCCGGGTATCTGTTATTCTATATATAAACCACCCCGAACCCCTCGATTAGATTCCAGTCTGTAACTCACTCCCGGGTATCTGTTATTCTATATATAAACCACCCCGAACCCCTCGATTAGATTCCAGTCTGTAACTCACTCCCGGGGATGTTATTCTGTATATAAACCACCCCGAACCCTCGATTCGATTCAGCTTCCTGATATCTTACCGTCCGAATCTCCACCAGTCGGAGCACAGCTGGTTCCGCCCGGAGGCTCGTGCCGGTAATTTTATTCCGGATGACGTGAGCCAGATCTGACAGGTACATCGCCAACATCTGATTTTTCACCTCGAGAAAGCTGAGGCCCTGCGGAAGGACGGTTCTCTCGTTAGTTTATTCCTTCCCCTGGCTCCCCATCCCAGTGATCGCTGACCTCCATCGCCCCTCTCCGCCCCCCCATTACAAATCCCTCCCCAACCCCCGCCTGCATCAACGGCTCCGAAGTGGAGATGGTCGATCGCTTTAAGTTCCTGGGGGTCACCATCACCAACAGTCTGTCCTGGTCCACTCACGTTGCTGCAACAGCCAGGAAAGCCCAACAACATCTTTACTTCCTACGGAAGCTAAATAAATTCGGCATGTCTGCATCGACTATCACAATCTACAGATGTGCGATAGAGAGCATCCTATCCAGCTGTATCACAGCCTGATGTGGCAACTGCTCGGCCCAAGCTCGCAAGAAACTTCAGAGGGTGGAGAACTCAGCCCAACGCATCACACAAGCTTGCCACCCCCACATTGATTCTGTCTACACCTCCCGCTGCCTCAGGGAGGCTGACAGCATTATCAGAGACCCCTCCCACCCAGACATTGCCTTCTTCCAGACCCTTCCATCAGGCAGAAGGTACAGAAGTCTGAAGACCCGCACATCCAGACATAGGAACAGCCTCTTCCCCACAGCTACCAGACTCCTCAACAACTCCCCCTCGGACTGATCTGTTCCCTGTAAGAACACTATTCACCACGCCCTATGCTGCTCTTGCTCATGTATTTGCTTTGTTTGGCCCCTTGTTCCGCACTGTAACGGATCACTGTTTGTCGATGTACCATTTGTCGATGTTCTCTGTCGATTATTCTTTTGTCTACTCTGTACGTACTGTGTACGTTCCCTCGGCCCGCAGAAAAATACTTTTCACTGCACTTCGGTACAGTGACAATGAATCAAATCTCTGTCCGCCACCCTCCTCCCCTCCCCCGCCCTCCACCCCTCCCCTCCGCCTCTCCCCCGCTCTCTCCGCCTCTCTCTCGCGCTCTATCTCTCTCTCGCTCTATCTCTCCTCTCTCGCTCTATCTCTCTCTCTCGCTCTCTCTCTCTCTCTCGCTCCTCTCTCTCTCTCTCGCCCGCTCTCTCTCTCTCTCTCGCCCGCTCTCTCTCTCTCTCTCGCCCGCTCTCTCTCTCTCTCTCGCCCGCTCTCTCTCTCTCTCTCGCCCGCTCTCTCTCTCTCTCTCGCCCGCTCTCTCTCTCTCTCTCGCCCGCTCTCTCTCTCTCTCGCCCGCTCTCTCTCTCTTGCTCTCTCTCGCCCGCTCTCTCTCTCTCTCTCTCTCGCCCGCTCTCTCTCTCTCTCTCTCTCGCCCGCCTCTCTCTCTCTCCTCTCTCCCCGCTCTCTCTCTCTCTCTCTCTCGCCCGCTCTCTCTCTCTCTCTCTCTCTCTCGCCCGCTCTCTCTCTCTCTCTCTCTCTCTCTCTCGCCCGCTCTCTCTCTCTGCTCTCTCTCTCTCTCTCGCCCGCTCTCTCTCTCTCTCTCTCTCTCTCGCCCGCTCTCTCTCTCTCTCTCTCTCTCCTCGCCCGCTCTCTCTCTCTCTCTCTCTCTCTCGCCCGCTCTCCTCTCTCTCTCTCTCTCTCTCGCCCCGCTCTCTCTCTCTCTCTCTCTCTCTCGCCCGCTCTCTCTCTCTCTCTCTCTCTCTCTCTCTCGCCCCCGCTCTCTCTCTCTCTCGCTCGCCCGCTCTCTCTCTCTCTCGCTCGCCCGCTCTCTCTCTCTCTCGCTCGCCCGCTCTCTCTCTCTCTCGCTCGCCCGCTCTCTCTCTCTCTCGCTCGCCCGCTCTCTCTCTCTCTCCCGCTCGCCCCGCTCTCTCTCTCTCTCGCTCGCCGCCGCTCTCTCTCTCTCTCGCTCGCCCGCTCTCTCTCCTCTCTCTCTCTCGCTCGCCCGCTCTCTCTCTCTCTCGCTCGCCCGCTCTCTCTCTCTCTCGCTCGCCCGCTCTCTCTCTCTCTCGCTCGCCCGCTCTCTCTCTCTATCTCTCGCCCGCTCTCTATCTCTCGCCCGCTCTCTATCTCTCGCCCGCTCTCTATCTCTCGCCCGCTCTCTATCTCTCGCCCGCTCTCTATCTCTCGCCCGCTTCTCTATCTCTCGCCCGCTCTCTATCTCTCGCCCGCTCTCTATCTCTCGCCCGCTCTCTATCTCTCGCCCGCTCTCTCTCTCTCCTCGCCCGCTCTCTATCTCTCGCCCGCTCTCTATCTCTCGCCCGCTCTCTATCTCTCGCCCGCTCTCTATCTCTCGCCCGCTCTCTATCTCTCGCCCGCTCTCTATCTCTCGCCCGCTCTCTATCTCTCGCCCGCTCTCTATCTCTCGCCCGCTCTCTATCTCTCCGCCCGCTCTTCTCTCTCTCGCTCTCTCTCTCTCGCCCCGCTCTCTCTCTCTCGCCCGCTCTCTCTCTCTCGCCCGCTCTCTCTCTCGCCCGCTCTCTCTCTCTCGCCCGCTCTCTCTCTCGCCCGCTCTCTCTCTCGCTCCCGCTCTCTCTCTCGCCTCTCTCTCTCGCCTCTCTCTCTCGCCCGCTCTCTCTCTCTCGCCCGCTCTCTCTCTCCTCGCCCGCTCTCTCTCTCGCTCGCCCGCTCTCTCTCTCGCTCGCCCGCTCTCTCTCTCGCTCGCCCTCTCTCTCTCTCGCTCGCCGCGCTCTCTCTCTCTCTCTCTCGCTCGCCCGCTCTCTCTTTCGCTCGCCCGCTCTCTCTCTCTCTCTCTCGCTCGCCCGCTCTCTCTCTCTCTCTCTCTCTCGCTCGCCCTCTCTCTCTCTCGCTCGCCCGCTCTCTCCTCGCTCTCTCTCTCTCTCGCTCGCCCCTCTCTCTCTCTCTCTCGCTCGCCCGCTCCTCTCTCTCTCTCGCTCGCGCTCTCTCTCTCTCGCTCGCCCGCTCTCTCTCTCGCTCGCCCGCTCTCTCTCTCTCTCGCTCGCCCGCTCTCTCTCTCTCTCGCTCGCCCGCTCTCTCTCTCTCTCGCTCGCCCGCTCTCTCTCTCTCTCGCTCGCCCGCTCTCTCTCTCTCTCGCTCGCCCGCTCTCTCTCTCTCTCGCTCGCCCGCTCTCTCTCTCTCTCGCTCGCCCGCTCTCTCTCTCTCTCGCTCGCCCGCTCTCTCTCTCTCTCGCTCGCCCGCTCTCTCTCTCTCTCGCTCGCCCGCTCTCTCTCTCTCTCTCGCTCGCCCGCTCTCTCTCTCTCTCGCTCGCCCGCTCTCTCTCTCTCTCGCTCGCCCGCTCTCTCTCTCTCTCGCTCGCCCGCTCTCTCTCTCTCTCGCTCGCCCGCTCTCTCTCTCTCTCGCTCGCCCGCTCTCTCCTCTCGCTCGCTCGCCCGCTCTCTCTCTCTCTCGCTCGCCCGCTCTCTCTCTCGCTTCGCTCGCCCGCTCTCTCTCTCGCTCGCTCGCCCGCTCTCTCTCTCGCTCGCTCGCCCGCCTCTCTCTCTCGCTCGCTCGCCCGCTCTCTCTCTCGCTCGCTCGCCCGCTCTCTCTCTCGCTCGCTCGCCCGCTCTCTCTCTCGCTCGCTCGCCCGCTCTCTCTCTCGCTCGCTCGCCCGCTCTCTCTCTCGCTCGCTCGCCCGCTCTCTCTCTCGCTCGCTCGCCCGCTCTCTCTCTCGCTCGCTCGCCCGCTCTCTCTCTCGCTCGCCTCGCCCGCTCTCTCTCTCGCTCGCTTCGCCCGCTCTCTCTCTCGCTCGCTCGCCCGCTCTCTCTCTCGCTCGCTCGCCCGCTCTCTCTCGCTCGCCGCTTCGCCCGCTCTCTCCTCTCTCTCGCTCGCCCGCTCTCTCTCGCTCGCCCGCTCTCTCTCTCTCGCCCGCTCTCTCTCTCTCGCCCGCTCTCTCTCTCGCCCGCTCTCTCTCTCTCGCCCGCTCTCTCTCTCTCGCCCGCTCTCTATCTCTCGCCCGCTCTCTATCTCTCGCCCGCTCTCTATCTCTCGCCCGCTCTCTATCTCTCGCCCGCTCTCTATCTCTCGCCCGCTCTCTATCTCTCGCCCGCTCTCTATCTCTCGCCCGCTCTCTATCTCTCGCCCGCTCTCTATCTCTCGCCCGCTCTCTATCTCTCGCCCGCTCTCTATCTCTCGCCCGCTCTCTATCTCTCGCCCGCTCTCTATCTCTCGCCCGCTCTCTATCTCTCGCCCGCTCTCTATCTCTCGCCCGCTCTCTATCTCTCGCCCGCTCTCTATCTCTCGCCCGCTCTCTATCTCTCGCCGCTCTCTATCTCTCGCCCGCCTCTATCTCTCGCCCGCTCTCTATCTCTCGCCCGCTCTCTATCTCTCGCCCGCTCTCTATCTCTCGCCCGCTCTCTCTCTCTCGCCCGCTCTCTCTCTCTCGCCCGCTCTCTATCTCTCGCCCGCTCTCTATCTCTCGCCCGCTCTCTATCTCTCGCCCGCTCTCTATCTCTCGCCCGCTCTCTATCTCTCGCCGCTCTCTATCTCTCGCCCGCTCTCTATCTCTCGCCCGCTCTCTATCTCTCGCCCGCTCTCTATCTCTCGCCCGCTCTCTATCTCTCGCCCGCTCTCTGTCTCTCGCCCGCTCTCTATCTCTCGCCCGCTCTCTATCTCTCGCCCGCTCTCTATCTCTCGGCCCGCTCTCTATCTCTCGCCCGCTCGACAGAGTGACCCCCCGTTCGCCAACTTGGCGGATGTCCTCGTTCAGCTGAGAGCCAGGAAGACCGCCAACCCAGCTCCCTCCCACCATCGCTCTCTCCGTCCATCTCTCCCTCTCCCCCCCCCCCCCCCAACGTTCCCACCTTATCCGTTGGGAGCTCTCCACTGCGGATGTGCCGGACGACATTCCCGACGTGAGCCGATACTGCGGAGAGCTGCGGGAAACAAGGAAAAGGAAAGGAAGGGGGATGAACAAGCGGGTCTGTTCCTAACCGATTCGCGGGTCTCCGGGAGACCATTCAGCCCCCCCACCTCGGGTCTGTTACACAGGAACAGGAGGAGGCCCATTCAGCCCCTCCTCGAGTCTGTTACACAGGAACAGGAGGAGGCCCATTCAGCCTCCCCTCCTCGAGCCTGTTACACAGGAACAGGAGGAGGCCCATTCAGCTCCTCGAATCTGTTACACGGGAACAGGAGGCGGCCCATTCAGCCCCCTCATCGAGTCTGTTACACAGGAACAGGAGGAGGCCCATTTCAGCCCCCCCCTCCTCGAGTCTGTTACACAGGAACAGGAGGTGGCCCATTCAGCCCCCCCTCCTCGAGTCTGTTACACAGGAACAGGAGGAGGCCCATTCAGCCCCTCCTCCTCGGGGCAGTTACACAGGAACAGGAGGAGGCCCATTCAGCTCCTCGAGTCTGTTACACGGGAACAGGAGGAGGCCCATTCAGCCCCTCGAGTCTGTTACACAGGAACAGGAGGAGGCCCATTCAGCCCCCCCTCCTCGAGTCTGTTACACAGGAACAAGAGGAGGCCCATTCAGCCCCTCGAGTCTGTTACACAGGAAGAGGAGGCCGCCCATTCAGCCGCTCGAGTCTGTTACACAGGAACAGGAGGAGGCCCATTCAGCCCCTCGCGTCTGTTACACAGGAACAGGAGGAGGCCCATTCAGCCCCTCCTCCTCGAGTCTGTTACACAGGAACAGGAGGAGGCCCATTCAGTCCCTCGAGCCTGTTACACAGGAACAGGAGACCCATTCAGCCCCCCCTCTCGAGTCTGTTACACAGGAACAGGAGGAGGCCCATTCAGCCCCCTCCTCGAGTCTGTTACACAGGAACAGGAGGAGGCCCATTCAGCACCCCTGCCTCGAGTCTGTTACACAGGAACAGGAGGAGGCCCATTCAGCCCCCTCCTCGAGCCTGTTACACAGGAACAGGAGGATGACCATTCAGCTCCTCGAGTCTGTTACACAGGAACAGGAGGAGGTCCATTCAGCTCCTCGAGTCTGTTACACAGGAACAGGAGGAGGTCCATTCAGCCCCCACTCCTCGAGTCTGTTACACAGGAACAGGAGGAGGTCCATTCAGCCCCCACTCCTCGAGTCTGTTACACAGGAACAGGAGGAGGCCCATTCAGTCCACCCCCCCTTGAGTCTGTTACACAGGAACAGGAGGAGGTCCATTCAGCCCCCTCCTCGAGTCTGTTACACAGGAACAGGAGGAGGTCCATTCAGCCCCCACTCCTCGAGTCTGTTACACAGGAACAGGAGGAGGCCCATTCAGCCCCCTCCTCGAGCCTGTTACACAGGAACAGAAGGAGACCCATTCAGCCCCCCCCTCCTCGAGTCTGTTACACAGGAACAGGAGGAGGCCCATTCAGCCCCCCCTCCTCGAGTCTGTTACACAGGAACAGGAGGAGGCCCATTCAGCCCCTCCTCCTCGAGTCTGTTACGCAGGAACAGGAGGAGGTCCATTCTGCCCCTCGAGCCTGTTACACAGGAACAGGAGGAGGCCCATTCAGCCCCTCGAGTCTGTTACACAGGAACAGGAGGAGGCCCATTCAGCCCCTCCTCCTCGAGTCTGTTACACAGGAACAGGAGGAGGCCCATTCAGAGCCCCTCCTCCTCGAGTCTGTTACACAGGAACAGGAGGAGGCCCATTCAGCCCCTCCTCCTCGAGTCTGTTACACAGGAACAGGAGGAGGGCCCATTCAGGCCCCCCTCCTCGAGTCTGTTACACAGGAACAGGAGGAGGCCCATTCAGCCCCCCTCCTCGAGTCTGTTACACAGGAACAGGTGGAGGACCATTCAGCCCCTCCTCGAGTCTGTACACAGGAACAGGAGGAGGCCCATTCGGCCCCTCGAGTCTGTTACACAGGAACAGGAGGAGGCCCATTCAGCCCCCCCTCCTCGAGTCTGTTACACAGGAACAGGTGGAGACCCATTCAGCCCCCTCCTCGAGTCTGTTACACAGGAACAGGAGGAGGCCCATTCGGCCCCTCGAGTCTGTTACACAGGAACAGGAGGAGGCCCATTCAGCCCCCTCCTCGAGTCTGTTACACAGGAACAGGTGGAGGACCCATTCAGCCCCCTCCTCGAGTCTGTTACACAGGAACAGGAGGAGGCCCCATTCCAGGCCCCCCCTCCTCGAGTCTGTTACACAGGAACAGGTGGGAGACCCATTCAGCCCCCTCCTCGAGTCTGTTACACAGGAACAGGAGGAGGCCCATTCGGTCCCCGTCGAGTCTGTTACACAGGAACAGGAGGAGCCC
>NW_027309227.1:15000-45611 GCF_047496885.1 Scyliorhinus torazame | reverse complement strand
ACAGTGCGGTGCTCCCTCAGTCCTGGCCCTCCCACAGTGCGGCACTCCCTCAGTACTGACCCTCCGACAGTGCGGTGCTCCCTCAGTACTGATCCTCCCACAGTGCGGCGCTCCCTCAGTACTGACCCTCCAACAGTGCGGTGCTCCCTCAGTACTGACCCTCCGACAGTGCGGCGCTCCCTCAGTGCTGACCCTCTGACAGTGCGGCGCTCCCTCAGTACTGACCCTCTGACAGTGCGGTGCTCCCTCAGCACTGACCCTCCCACACTGCGGTGCTCCTCCAGCACTGACCCTCTGACAGTGCGACGCTCCCTCAGTACTGACCCACCGACAGTGCGGCGCTCCCTCAGTACTGACCCTCCCACAGTGCGGCGCTCCCTCAGTACTGACCCTCCCACAGTGCGGCGCTCCCTCAGTACTGACCCTCCCACAGTGCAGTGCTCCCTCAGTACTGACCCTCCCACAGTGCGGCGCTCCCTCAGTACTGACCCTCCCACAGTGCGGCGCTCCCTCAGTACTGACCTTCCCACAGTGCGGCGCTCTCTCAGTACTGACCCTCCGACACTGCGGTGCTCCTCCAGCACTGGCTCACCCACAGTGCGGCGCTCCCTCAGTACTGACCCTCCCACAGTGCGGGGCTCCCTCAGTACTGACCCTCCGACAGTGCGACGCTCCCTCAGTACTGACCCTCCGACACTGCGGTGCTCCCTCAGTGCTGACCCTCCGACACTGCGGTGCTCCCTCAGTACTGACCCTCCGACACTGCGGTGCTCCCTCAGTGCTGACCCTCCGACACTGCGGTGCTCCCTCAGTGCTGACCCTCCGACACTGCGGTGCTCCTCCAGCACTGGCTCACCCACAGTGCGGCACTCCCCTTTCGGAATTTTAAAAGTGTACGGGTTTCTGGAGGTTCGACCCCCTCCTCTTTCTGTCTGAACTTTAGCCTTTGACTTTTCCCTTGCAGCATCCCATCCGAGTGAGAAGGAGGTGCCGACCCCTCCGCAGTTTACAGTTGGCCATGACATGAAGACAATCGAGGATCTGGGTGAGTCACATGTGCCAGAGAGAGCCGTGACCGGCCAATGCACCACTGGCAGGATTAGAGGGATGGTCTTCGATGGGAGAGTTAGGGGATTAGAGGGATGGTCTTCGATGGGAGAGTTAGGGGATTAGAGGGATGTCTTCGATGGGAGTGTTAGGGGATTAGAGGGATGGTCTTCGATGGGAGAGTTAGGGGATTAGAGGGGATGGTCTTCGATGGAGAGTTAGGGGATTAGAGGGATGGTCTTCGATGGGAGAGTTAGAGGATTAAGGGATGGTCTTCGATGGGAGTGTTAGAGGATTAGAGGGATGGCCCTCGATGGGAGAGTTAGAGGATTAGAGGGGATGGTCTTCGATTGGAGAGTTAGGGGATTAGAGGGATGGTCTCGATTGGAGAGTTAGGGGATTAGAGGGATGGTCTTCGATGGGAGTTAGGGGATTAGAGGGATGGTCTTCGATGGGCGAGTAGGGGATTAGAGGGATGGTCCTTCGATTGGAGAGTTAGGGGATTAGAGGGATGGTCTTCGATGGGAGAGTTAGGGGATTAGAGGGATGGTCTTCGATGGGAGTTAGAGGATTAGAGGGATGGTCTTCGATGGGAGAGTTAGGGATTAGAGGGATGGTCTTCGATGGGAGTGTTAGGGGATTAGAGGGATGGTCTTCGATGGGAGAGTTAGGGGATTAGAGGGATGGTCTTCGATGGGGAGAGTTAGGGGATTAGAGGGATGGTCTTCGATGGGAGAGTTAGGGGGATAGAGGGATGGTCTTCGATGGAGTTAGGGGATTAGAGGGATGGTCTTCGATGGGAGAGTTAGGGGATTAGAGGATGGTCTTCGATGGGAGAGTTAGAGGATTAAAGGGATGGTCTTCGATGGGAGAGTTAGGGGATTAGAGGGATGGTCTTCGATGGGAGAGTTGGGGATTAGAGACGAGGAGGCTGATCTCTTCCTGGTACAAACAGCTGTAGGGAACGTTAGCACATGGAGAGAGAGAGAGAGAATTTCAGAGCTTCGAGTTACCGACAAGCTGAAGACACGGGCGCCAATAGCGGAGAGATGGGCTGGAGTTGGGGGGGTGACTAAAGAAGGTTACCATGACGGCCATGTCTCATTTTCTTGCTTCTTCTGTGCCAGAAACCTTCAAGCCCGAGGTGCCGAAGCTGGAGAAGAGTGTGAGCGGAAGCAGCCCAAGCAGGAAACATCTGAAAGTCACAGTGGTCTTGGCATTGCTACTGCTCTTGACTCTCTTAGCCTCCTAGCTCCTCCGTCCCGTCCTGGCCTTGATTGACACAAAGCCTTGGGCGTATACAGACGAACATGAGTGGGGCTACGAGGCACCTCTCCCTCAACCCCCTCCCCCAATCCTCCTTTCCCTTCCATCCCACCCCTCCCATTCCCCCATACCCCGCCTCTCCCTTGCTCCCCCACCGTCTCCCTCACTCTCCCCCACCCTCCGTCTCCCCCCTCACCTTCCTCCACCCCTCCCACCACTCCCCCTCCCTCACTCTCCTCCTCCTCCACCCCTCACCACCCAAACCCTCCCCTCTTTCCAGCCCCCCCCTCTCCTCATGCCTCCTGCTCCCCCACCTCCCCCCTCACACCCCTACCTCTCCCCATCCCTCTCCATTCCCCCCATCCCCCTCCCAGATTCATCCCCCTCCCCTCCCAGATTCTTCACCTCCCTGACATGACCTATCCCCCTCCCCTTGGCCCCAACCCCCTTCAAGCCCTCCCCGACCCCCTCTCCATTCCCCATTCTCCTCCGCCTCTCCTCACACACCCTCTGACCCTCCCTCCTCACCCTCGCCACCTCACCGACGGAAACAAAATGGTCGCCCGGCCGGCGAAGACGTCAGGATCTTCCCCCTCCTTGGGTCAAAGGTCGAGGTGGAGGGGGCGGTCAAAGCTGTACAGGGAGCTTTACTCTGTATCTAACCCCGTGCTGTACCTGTCCTGGGAGTGTTTATGGGGTACAGTGTAGAGAGAGCTTTACTCTGTATCCTAACCCTGTGCTGTACCTGTCCTGGGAGTGTTTGATGGGAACGGTGTAGAGGGAGCTTTACTCTATATCTAACCCCGTGCTGTACCTGTCCTGGGAGTGTTTGATGGGGACAGTGTAGAGGGAGCTTTACTCTGTATCTAACCCCATGCTGTACCTGTCCTGGGAGTGTTTGATGGGAACGGTGTAGAGAGAGCTTTACTCTGTATCTAACCCTGTGCTTTACCTGTCCTGGGAGTGTTTGATGGGAACGGTGTAGAGAGAGCTTTACTCTGTATCTAACCCTGTGCTGTACCTGTCCTGGGAGTGTTTGATGGGGACGGTGTAGAGAGAGCTTTACTCTGTATCTAACCCTGTGCTGTACCTGTCCTGGAGTGTTTGATGGGAACGGTGTAGAGGGAGCTTTACTCTGTATCTAACCCCGTGCTGTACCCTGTCCTGGAGTGTTTGATGGGAACGGTGTATGAGAGAGCTTTACTACTGTATCTAACCCTGTGCTGTACCTGTCCTGGGATGTGTTTGATGGGGACGGTGTAGAGAGAGCTTTACTCTGTATCTAACCCTGTGCTGTACCTGTCTGGGAGTGTTTGATGGGGACAGTGTAGAGGGAGCTTTACTCTGTATCTAACCCCGTACTGTATCTGTCCTGGGAGTGTTTGATGGGGACAGTGCAGAGGGAGCTTTACTCTGTATCTAACCCCGTGCTTTACCTGTCCTGGGAGTGTTTGATGGGGACAGTGTAGAGGGAGCTTTACTCTGTATCTAACCCTGTGCTGAACCTGTCCTGGGAGTGTTTGATGGGGACAGTGTAGAGGGAGCATTACTCTGTATCTAACCCCGTGCTTTACCTGTCCTGGGAGTGTTTGATGGGGACAGTGTAGAGGGAGCTTTACTCTATATCTAACCCCGTGCTGTCCCTGTCCTGGGAGTGTTTGATGGGGACAGTGTAGAGGGAGCTTTACTCTGTATCTAACCCTGTGATGTACCTGTCCTGGGAGTGTTTGTTGGGGACATTGTCGAAGGAGAGGATGTGAGAAAGAGTGAGAGAGAGTGTGCCTGTGTGTGTGTGTCTGTCTGTATGAGTGTGTCTGAGTGTGAGTGTGTCTGTCTGTGTCTGTGTGTCTGAGTGTGAGCCTGTTTGTGTCTGTGTGTGTGTGTTTGTGGCTGTGTGTGTGTCTGTCTCTGTGTGTCTGTATGAGTGTGTCTGAGTGTGAGTGTGTCTGTCTGTATGAGTGTGTCTGAGTGTGAGTGTGTCTGTGTCTGTCTGTGTGTCTGAGTGTGCGCCTGTGTGTGTGTTTGTGTCTGTGTGTGTGTCTGTCTCTGTGTGTCTGTGTGTGTGTGTTTGAGAGTGAGTGTGTCTGTGTCTGTCTGTGTGTCTGTGGGTGTGTGTTTGAGTGTGTGTGTGAGGGGGAGTGGCCAGAACTTATGGGGGCTGCCAATATTTGACAGGAGGGGAGGGGAATTCAGCTGTAAGGTGTTTATCGCAGGTAGTGGGGAGAATGTGGGACTCACTCCCCGGGGATTGGGGAGAATGTGGGACTCGCTCCCACGGGGAGTGGGGGAGATGTGGGACTTGCTCCCACAGGGAGTGAGGGAGAATGTGGACTCGTCCCACAGGGTGGGGGAGAATGTGGGACTCGCTCCCACAGGGAGTGGGGAGAATGTGGGACCTCGCTCCCACAGGGAGTGGGGAGAATGTGGGACTCTCTCCCACAGGGAGTGGGAGAATGTGGGACTCGCTCCCACAGGGAGTGGGGAGAATGTGGGACTCGCTCCACAAGGAGTGGGAAGAATGTGGGACTCGCTCCCACAGGTAGTAGGGAGAATGTGGGACTCGCTGCCAAATGGGAGTGGGGAGAATGTGGGACTCGCTCCCACAGGGAGTGGGGAGAATGTGGGACTCGCTCCCACAGGGGAGTGGGGGGAGAATGTGGGATTCGCTCCCACAGGGAGTGGGGGAGAATTGTGGGACTCGCTCCCACAGGGAGTGGGGGGAGAATGTGGGACTCGCTCCACAGGGAGTGGGGGAGAATGTGGGACTCGCTCCCACGGGAGTGGGGAGAATGTGGGACTCGCTCCCACAGGGAGTGGGGAGAATGTGGGACTCGCTCCCACTGGGAGTGGGGGAGAATGTGGGACTCGCTACCACAGGGAGTGGGGGAGAATGTGGGACTCACTCCCACAGGGAATGGGGGGAATGTGGGACTCGCTCCCACAGGGAGTGGGGAGAATGTGGGACTCACTCCCATATGAGTGGGGAGAATGTGGACTCACACCCACTGGGAGTGGGGAGAATGTGAGACTCGCTCCCACAGGGAATGGGGGGGAATGTGGGACTCACTCCCACGGGGAGTGGGGAGAATGTGGGACTCGCTCCCACAGGGAGTGGGGAGAATGTGGACTCGCAACCACAGGGAGTGGGGAGAATGTGGGACTCACTCCACAGGGATGGGGGGGAATGTGGGACTCGCTCCGACAGGGAGTGGGGGAGAATGTGGGACTCGCTCCACAGGGTGTGGGGGAGAATGTGGGGGCTCGCTCCCACAGGGAGTGGTGGGGAGAATATGGGACTCGCTCCCACAGGGAGTGGGGGAGAATGTGGGACTCGCTCCCACAGGGAGTGGGGGGAATGTGGACTCACTCCCACAGGGAGTGGGGGAGTATGTGGGACTCGCTCCACAGGGTGTGGGGGAGAATGTGGGCCTCGCTCCCACAGGGAGTGGGGGAGAATGTGGGACTCACTCCCACATGAGTGGAGGAGAATGTGAGACTCGCTCCCACAGGGAGTGGGGAGAATGTGGGACTCGCTCCCACGGGGAGTGGGGGAGAATGTGGGCCTCGCTCCCACAGGGAGTGGGGGAGAATGTGGGACTCGCTCCCACAGGGAGTGGGGAGAATGTGGGACTTACTCCCACATGAGTGGAGGAGAATGTGGGACTCGCTCCCACAGGGAGTGGGGGAAAATGTGGGGACTCGCTACCACAGGGAGTGGGGGAGAATGTGGGACTCGCTCCCACAGGGAATGGGGGAGAATGTGGGACTCGCTCCCACAGGGAGTGGGGAGAATGTGGGACTCGCTCCCACAGGGAGTGGGGAGAATGTGGGACTCACTACCACAGGGAGTGGGGGAGAATGTGGGACACATTCCACAGGGAGTGGGGGAGAATGTGGGACTCGCTCCCACAGGGGAGTGGGGGAGAATGTGGGACTCGCTACCACAGGGAGTGGGGAGAATGTGGGACACATTCCCACAGGGAGTGGGGGAGAATGTGGGACTCGCTCCCACAGGGAGTGGGGAGAATGTGGGACTCGCTCCCACAGGGAGTGGGGAGAATGTGGGACTCGCTCCCACAGGGAGTGGGGGAGAAGGTGGGACTCGCTCCCACAGGGAGTGGGGAGAATGTGGGACTCGCTCCCACAGGGAGTGGGGAGAATGTGGGACTCGCTCCCACAGGGAGTGGGGGAGAATGTGGGACTCGCTCCCACAGGATGGGGAGAATGTGGGGGAGAATGTGGACTCGCTCCCACAGGGAGTGGGGGAGAATGTGGGACTCGCTCCCACAGGGAGTGGGGAGAATGTGGACTCGCTCCCACAGGGAGTGGGGAGAATGTGGGACTCGCTACCACAGGGAGTGGGGGAGAATGTGGGACACATTCCACAGGGAGTGGGGGAGAATGTGGGACTCGCTCCCAGGAGTGGGAGATGGGCAGGGGGGGGAGAATGTGGGACTTACTCCCACATGAGTGGAGGAGAATGTGGGACTCGCTCCCACAGGGAGTGGGGGAAAATGTGGGACTCGCTACCACAGGGAGTGGGGGAGAATGTGGGACTCGCTCCACAGGGAATGGGGGAGAATGTGGGACTCGCTCCCACAGGGAGTGGGGAGAATGTGGGACTCGCTCCACAGGAGTGGGGAGAATGTGGGACTCGCTCCCACAGGGAGTGGGGAGAATGTGGGACTCGCTCCCACAGGAGTGGGGGAGAATGTGGGACTCGCTCCCACAGGGAGTGGGGAGAATGTGGGACTCACTCCCACAGGGAATGGGGGCGAATGTGGGACTCGCTCCCACAGGGAGTGGGGAGAATATGTAACTCGCTCCCACAGGGAGTGGGGGGAGAATGTGGGACTCGCTCCCACAGGGAGTGGGGAGAATGTGGGACTCGCTCCCACAGGGAGTGGGGAGAATGTGGACTCGCTCTCCCACAGGGAGTTGGGGAGAATGTGGGACTCGCACCTACAGGGAGTGGGGGAGAATGTGGGACTCGCTCCCACAGGGGAGTGGGGGAGAATGTGGGACTCGCTCCCACAGGGAGTGGGGGAGAATGTGGGACTCGCTCCCACAGGGAGTGGGGGAGAATGTGGGACTCGCTCCCACAGGGAGTGGGGGAGAATGTGGGGACTCGCTCCCACAGGGAGTGGGGAGAATGTGGGACTCGCTCCCACAGGGACGTGGGGGGAGAATGTGGGACTCGCTCCCACAGGGAGTGGGTGAGAATGTGGGACTCGCTCCCACAGGGAGTGGGGAGAATGTGGGACTCGCTCTCTCAGAGAGTGGGAGAGAATGTGGGACTCGCTCCCACAGGGAGTGGGGGGGGAAATGTGGGACTCGCTCCATAGGGAGTGGGGGAGAATGTGGACTCGCTCCCACAGGGAGTGGGGGGGAAATGTGGGACTCGCTTCCATAGGGAGTGGGGGGAGAATGTGGGACTCGCTCCCACAGGGAGTGGGGGGGGAAATGTGGGACTCACTCCCATAGGGAGTGGGGGAGAATGTTGAACTCGCTCCACAGGGAGTGGGGGGGGGGGGGAAATGTGGGACTCGCTCCCACAGGAGGTGGGGGGAGAATGTGGGAAGGAGTCTCACAGGGAGTGGGGAAAAATATGGGACTCGCTCCCACAGGGAGTGGGGGAGAATGTGTGACTCACTCCCACAGAGAGTGGGGAGGATGTGGGACTCACTCCCACAGGGAGTGTGGAGAATGTGTGACTCGCTCCCACAGGGTGTGGGGAGAATGTGGACTCACTCCACAGAGAGTGGGGAGAATGTGGGGACTCGCTCCCACAGGGAGTGGGGGAGAATGTGGGACTCACTCCCACAGGGAGTGGGGAGAATGTGGGAGTCGCTCCCATAGGGAGTGGGGAGAATGTGTGACTCGCTCCCACGGGGAGTGGGGGAGAATGTGGGACTCGCTCCCACAGGGAGTGGGGGAGAATGTGGGACTCGCATTCCACGGGGAGAGTGGGGGAGAATGTGGGACTCGCTCCCACAGGGAGTGGGGAGAATGTGGGACTCGCTCCCACAGGAAGTGGGGAGAATGTGGGACTCGCTCCCACTGGGAGTGGGGAGAATGTGGATTCGCTCCCACACGGAGTGGGGGGAGGATGTGGGACTCGCTCCCACAGGGATTGGGTGAGGATGTGGGACTTGCTCCCACAGGGAGGTGGGGAGAATGTGGGACTCACTCCCACAGGGAGTGGGGAGAATGTGGGAGTCGCTCCCATAGGGAAGTGGGGAGAATGTGTGACTCGCTCCCACAGGGAGTGGGGAGAATGTGGGAGTCGCTCCCATAGTGAGTGGTGAGATGAATGTGTGACTCGCTCCCACGGGGAGTGGGGGAGAATGTGGGACTCGCTCCCACAGGGAGTGGGGGAGTAATGTGGGACTCGCTTCCACGGGGAGTGGGGAGAATGTGGGACTCGCTCCCACAGGGAAGTGGGGAGAATGTGGGACTCGCTCCCACAGGAAGTGGGAGAATGTGGGACTCGCTCCACTGGGAGTGGGGAGAATGTGGGATTCGCTCCCACAGGGAGTGGGGGAGGATGTGGGACTCGCTCCCACAGGATTGGGGGAGGATGTGGGACTCGCTCCCACAGGGAAGTGGGGAGAATGTGGGATTCGCTCCCACAGGGGAGTGGGGGAGAATGTGGGTCTCGCTCCCACAGGGAGTGGGGGGGGAATGTGTGGACTCGCTCCCACAGGGAGTGGGGGAGGATGTGGGACGTCGCTCCCACATTGGATTGGGGGAGAATGTGGGACTCGCTCCCACAGGGAGTGGGGGAGGATGTGGGACTCGCTCCCACAGGGAGTGGGGAGAATGTGGGACTCGCTCCCACAGGGAGTGGGGGAGAATGTGGGGACTCACACCCATGGGGGTGGGGGGGCGGTGGCGCCGTGGGGAATAGCGGGGACACATTGATGTGGGTGAGGGGGGGGGGGGTAGCTGGGAGATTCGGAGGCGATGAGCTGATGTGGGGGGAGGGGGTTTGTTGGGGTGTATGACGCCTGAGTTGGGCGGACCTTGCGTGGGTGGGGGACGGTCGGGGGTGGTGGGCTGCAGATAAGTGAGGGGGGATAATGTGGTGGGGGTGGTCCGGGCCTCAGCTCGAAGGCCTCGGTCAGTTGGGTCGTCACAATCGAGTCTCGAGCCCCTGATGCGATCCTTGATGCGGCGAGGTCTACTCGAGGTGTGCACCCCCGCGGGGCCTAATTGCGAGGCCTCGTGGGGGGAACCTGCCTCCCTCGGAACTCCAGGTGCCCAGAAGGCCCGGCCATGGGCAACATGAGAGGAGGCAGCGCCCTATAACCCCGCACCCCCACCCTCTCCACCCCAAAATGGCCACCATGTGCGGAGGGCCGCAGATTTGGTGATGGTCAAGGGTGGAAAGTGGCTGCAAATGTTGAATACCTGTACATAGTCTGAGAGGTTGGTTCCTGTCTTCAGTGAAGACCTTGATCTATGCAAAGCACAGCCACTTTGAATAAAATAAATCAAATGTTACTTTTTGTTTTGAAAATAAAGATTAAAACAAACTGCTTTGGCTGTCATTTTCATATTCGACCTTCAATCTCTCAAAAGAATTAAAGTGAACTTTGACCTGTATTATCCTTGTCCGTGTCTCTGTCGCTCTCGTCTGTCACACTGGGCAGCTCGGCAAAGGCTGGCTTCACTTGGGATTAGGCCGGGTTGCTTGTGTTAACATCGACAGCGCACTCCCGGCCCGGGATCTCTGTAACCCCGCACACCCCTCCCTACCTCTGTAACCGCCTCCCTATCTCTGTAACCTCCTCCAGCCCCTACACCCCTCCCTATCTCTGTAACCTCCTCCAGGCCCGACACCCCCCTCCCTATCTCTGTAACCTCCTCCAGCTCCTACACCCCCCCTCCCTATCTCTGTAACCTCCTCCAGGCCCGACACCCCCCTCCCTATCTCTGTAACCTCCTCCAGCCCCTACACGCCCTCCCTATCTCTGTAACCTCCTCCAGCCCCTACACCCCCCCTCCTATCTCTGCAACCTCCTCCTGCCCCTACATCCCCTCCCCATCTCTGTAACCTCCTCCAGCCCCTAACTCCCCCTCCCTATCTCTGTAACCTCCTCCAGTCCCCTACACCCCCTCCCTATCTCTGTAACCTCCTCCAGCCCCTACACCCCCTCCCTATCTCTGTAACCTCCACCAGCCCTACACCCCCTCCCTATCTCTGCAACCTCCTCCAGCCCCGACACCCCCTCCCTATCTCTGCAACCTCCTCCTGCCCCTACACCCCCTCCCTATCTCTGTAACCTCCTCCTGCCCTACACCCCCTCCCTATCTCTGTAACCTCCTCCAGCCCCTACGCCCCCTCCCTATCTCTGTAACCTCCTCCAGCCCCTACATCCCCTCCCTATCTCTGTAACCTCCTCCAGCCCCTACACCCCCCTCCCTATCTCTGTAACCTACTCCAGCCCCTACACCCCCTCCCTATCTCTGTAACCTCCTCCATTCCCACACCCCCCTCCCTATCTCTGTACCTACTCCAGCCCCTACACTCCCTCCCTATCTCTGTAACCTCCTCCAGTCCCTACACTCCCTCCCCTATCTTTGTAACCTGCTCCAGCCCCTACACCCCCTCCCTATCTCTGTAACCTCCAGCCCCTACACTCCCTCCCTATCTCTGTAACCTCCTCCAGCCCCCTACACCCCCCTCCCTATCTCTGTAACCTCCTTCAGCCCTGACACCCCCTCCCTATCTCTGTAACCTCCTCCAGTCCCTACACCCCCTCCCTATCACTGTAACCTCCTCCAGCCCCTACACCCCCTCCCTATCTCTGTAACCTCCTCCAGCCCCTACACCCCCTCCCTATCTCTGTAACCTCCTCCAGCCCCTACACCCCCCTCCCTATCTCTGTAACTCCTCCAGCCCCTACACCCCCTCCCTATCTCTGTAACCTCCTCCAGCCCCTACACCCCCCTCCCTATCACTGTAACCTCCTCCAGCCCCTACACCCCCTCCCCATCTCTGTAACCTCCTCCAGCCCCTACACCCCCTCCCTATCTCTGTAACCTCCTCCAGCCCCTACACCCCCTCCCTATCTCTGTAACGTCCCCCATTCCCCACACCCCCTCCCTATTGTAATGATATGCAGACAGGCAGCTAATGAATACAGAGAGCAGGACATGACCAATGAGCAGGCAGGATACTCAGGGGTGGTATCTCACTACAAAAGGCACGAGGCACTCACACTCCGCCTCTTTCCACTGATGAACATCTACAGAGTGAGTCAGGGTGTATGGACAGTATCACACCTCCAGCACGTGGCTAAGAGCTAGTCTGGTTCAGTCAGACAGAGTAACCACACTTAGGTTAGCAGAGAGTCGAACTCACAGAGAACTGTGCTAACTGTGTGACAGGTTCAATAAACCTGATTGAACTAACTTCAAGGTCTGGAGTATCTTTTGGTTAAAGCTGCACCCGGTTGCAGCCCGTGTTATCCCAGAGTACATAGCACGACATGCTACCAGGGGACTGCTTAATCGAGGTGGTTTACCTCAGTCCGTTCCGTGACGACCAGCGAATGTATCCCGGCACCATGGAGAAGATTCAGGCTCCTCACCAGCTCAGGACCTCCGGCAATCTCAGTGCCGACTGGCGGACATTCAAGCAAAGGTTTCTGCTGTACATCGAAGCCTCAGACCTCGTGGGTGCGTCTGATGCAAGGAAGATCGCGCTTCTCCTCTCAACAGCGGGCGATCAAGCTATCGAACTCTTCAACTCTTTTCACTTCACCAAAGGCCAGGACAAGACAACGTTTCAGACCATCCTGGACAAGTTTGGCAGTCACTGTGAAGTGGACACCAATGGAATCTTCGAGCGCTCCATATTCAAACAGCGTCTTCAAGGTAAAGGTGAATCTTTCAACTCCTTCTTAACTAGCCTCCGCCTGCTAGCGCTGTCCTGCAACTTTGGTGATATTGCTGACTCCATGATCAGAGACCAAATCGTGTTTGGAGTTCACTCTGATCCTCTGAGAGAGCAGCTACTGAAATTCCAACACATGTTGCAGCTGTATAGAACCTTAGTTAGGCCACACTTGGAGTATAGTGTTCAATTATGGTCGCCACACTACCAGAAGGATGTGGAGGCTTTAGAGAGGGTGCAGAAGAGATTGACCAGAATGTTGCCTGGTATGGAGGGCATAAGCTATGAGGAGCGATTGAATAAACTCGGTTTGTTCTCACTGGAACGAAGGAGGTTGAGGGGCGACCTGATAGAGGTCTACAAAATTATGAGGGGCATAGACAGAGTGGATAGTCAGAGGCTTTTCCCCAGGGTAGAGGGGTCAATTACTAGGGGGCATAGGTTTAAGGTGAGAGGGGCAAAGTTTAGAGTAGATGTACGAGGCAAGTTTTTTACGCAGAGGGTAGTGGGTGCCTGGAACTCACTACCGGAGGAGGTAGTGGAGGCAGGGGCGATAGGGACATTTAAGGGGCATCTTGACAAATATATGAATAGGATGGGAATAGAAGGATACGGACCCAGGAAGTGTAGAAGATTGTAGTTTAGTCGGGCAGTATGGTCGGCACGGGCTTGGAGGGCCGAAGGGCCTGTTCCTGTGCTGTACATTTCTTTGTTCTTTGTTCTTATGACCCCGCCAGTCGCGACTGAAACATGCACAGTGCATGAGCACGGCAAAAACCGCTATGCCCAGTACAAATCGGCTGAAAATGAGAAAAGTGCCTCCCACGAGGCAGAGAGTGTGCGGGAGTGTGCCATCCCCCGGGTGCAGCACCTCAGCGTTGATGCAAGCGGCCATTTTTTCGCGCGCTTTTCCCGGGGCCCCACGCTTGCGCGACGCGAACGGGATAACGAAGCGGCCGACCCCCGCACTGCGCATGTGCGACGACGCGCGGAGCGTCGGGACACCGACGTCATGACGTGCTCGAACTGCGGCAACGCCCACTTAAAGAAACACTGCCCTGCAAGAGGCAGGCGATGTTCAAACTGCGGGGAGCCTGGACACCTTGCAGCCTTGTGCAGGTCTGCACCGCCAGTCAGGCTTCCATCCCGCCTGTCAAGGCACCGTCGTCCCCACCACCACCTCTCCGGCAGTCGACAAGGATCAGACACAAGCCACACAGACTGGACTTATGACATTTGTTTTGTTTGCTGTGTTCTGTTTTCTCACATTAGACAGCTGTCTTCACATGTAAGTACGTTCCCATATGCCAGCAAAACATTTTAAAAAGGGGAAGATGTCATGATATGCACACAGGCAGCTATTGAACACAGAGAACAGGACATGACCAATGAGCAGGCAGGACACTCAGGGGTGGTATCTCACTACAAAAGGCACGAGGCACTCACACTCCGCCTCTTTCCACTGATGAACATCTACAGAGTGAGTCAGGGTGTATGTACAGTATCACACCTCCAGCACGTGGCTAAGAGCTAGTCTGGTTCAGTCAGACAGAGCAACCACAATTAGGTTAGCAGAGAGTCGAACTCACAGAGAACTGTGCTACTGGTTCAATAAATCAGATTGAACTAACTTCAAGGTCTGGAGTACAGAACATAGAACGATACAGCGCAGTACAGGCCCTTCGGCCCACGATGTTGCACCGAAACAAAAGCCATCTAACCTACACTATGCCATTATCATCCATATGTTTATCCAATAAACTTTAAAATGCCCTCAATGTTGGCGAATTCACTACTGTAGCAGGTAGGGCATTCCACGGCCTCACTACTCTTTGCGTAAAGAACCTACCTCTGACCTCTGTCCTATATTTATTACCCCTCAGTTTAAAGTTATGTCCCCTCGTGCCAGCCATTTCCATCCGCGGGAGAAGGCTCTCACTGTCCACCCTATCCAACCCCCTGATCATTTTGTATGCCTCTATTAAGTCTCCTCTTAATCTTCTTCTCTCCAACGAAAACAACCTCAAGTCCATCAGCCTTTCCTCATAAGATTTTCCCTCCATACCAGGCAACATCCTGGTAAATCTCCTCTGCACCCGCTCCAAAGCCTCCACGTCCTTCCTATAATGCGGTGACCAGAACTGTACGCAATACTCCAAATGCGACCGTACCAGAGTTCTGTACAGCTGCAACATGACCTCCTGACTCCGGAACTCAATCCCTCTACCAATAAAGGCCAACACTCCATAGGCCTTCTTCACAACCCTATCAACCTGGGTGGCAACTTTCAGGGATCTATGTACATGGACACCTAGATCCCTCTGCTCATCCACACTTCCAAGAACTTTACCATTAGCCAAATATTCCGCATTCCTGTTAATCCTTCCAAAGTGAATCACCTCACACTTCTCTACATTAAACTCCATTTGCCACCTCTCAGCCCAGCTCTGCAGCTTATCTATATACCTCTGTAACCTGCTACATCCTTCCACACTATTGACAACACCACCGACTTTAGTATCGTCTGCAAATTTACTCACCCACCCTTCTGCGCCTTCCTCTAGGTCATTGATAAAAATGACAAACAGCAACGGCCCCAGAACAGATCCTTGTGGTACTCCACTTGTGACTGTACTCCATTCTGAACATTTCCCATCAACCACCACCCTCTGTCTTCTTTCAGCTAGCCAATTTCTGATCCACATCTCTAAATCACCCTCAATCCCCAGCCTCCGTATTTTCTGCAATAGCCTACCGTGGGGAACGCCTACAACGGCTTTACCATCGCCGAATCCCCCACGATCAACATCCTGGGGGTGACCATTGATCAGAAACTGAACTGGACCCAGCCGTATAAATACTGTGGCTCCCAGAGCAGGTCAGAGGCTGGGAATCCTGCGGAGAGAAACTCACCTCCTGACCCCCCCCCCCCCCCAAAGCCTGTCCACCATCGACAAGGTCACAAGTCAGGAGTGCGATGGGAGACTCTCCACTCGCCTGGATGAGCGCGGCTCCCAACGACACTCGAGAAGCTCGAGACCATCCAGGACAAAGCAGACCCGCCCAATCGACACGCTAACCGCCGACATTCACTCCCCCTCCCTCCCCCCGACGCACAGCGGCAGCCGTGTGCACCGTCTACAAGACTCACCGCGGCCACTCGCCTTCGACAGCACCTTCCAAACCCGCCACCTCCACCGTCTAGAAGGACGAGGGGGGGGCAGCAGACACATGGGGAACACACCCCCCCCACCTGCAAGTTCCCCTCCGAGCCGCTCGCCATCCCGACTCGGGAATATGTCGGCCGTCCCTTCACTGTCGCCGGGTCGGAATCCCGGAACTCCCTCCCTAACAGCACCGTGGGTGTACCTACTCCACACTGCAGCGGGTTCAAGATGGCGGCTCACCCACCCACCTCAAGGAGCAATTAGGGATGGGGAATGAATACTTGGGTTTCAGCGAGTGAGGCCCACATTCTGTAAATGGGCAAACTAGTGTTATATCAATAAAGTTGCCATGGTTACAGAGATAGGGAGGGGGTGTAGGGTCTGGAGGAGGTTACAGAGATAGGGAGGGGGTGTAGGGTCTGGAGGAGGTTACAGAGATAGGGAGGGGGTGTAGAGGCTGGAGGAGGTTACAGAGATAGGGAGGGGGTGTAGGGGCTGGAGGAGGTTACAGAGATAGGGAGGGGGTGTAGGGGCTGGGGGAGGTTACAGAGATAGGGAGGGGTGTAGGGGCTGGAGGCGGTTACAGAGATAGGGAGGGGGTGTAGGGGCTGGAGGAGGTTACAGAGATAGGGAGGGGGTGTAGGGGCTGGAGGCGGTTACAGAGATAGGGAGGGGGAGTAGGGGCTGGAGGAGGTTACAGAGATAGGGAGGGGGTGTAGGGGCTGGAGGCGGTTACAGAGATAGGGAGGGGGGTGTAGGGACTGGAGGAGGTTACAGAGATAGGGAGGGGTGTAGGAACTGGAGGAGGTTACAGAGATAGGGAGGAGGTGTAGGGACTGGAGGAGGTTACAGAGATAGGGAGGGGGTGTAGGGACTGGAGGAGGTTACAGAGATACGGAGGGATGTAGGGGCTGGAGGAGGTTACAGAGATAGGGAGGGGGGTGTAGGGACTGGAGGAGGTTACAGAGATAGGGAGGGGTGTAGGGGCTGGAGGAGGTTACAGAGATAGGGAGGGGGTCTAGGGGCTGGAGGAGGTTACAGAGATAGGGAGGGGTGTAGGGGCTGGAGGAGGTTACAGAGATAGGGAGGGGGTGTAGGGACTGGAGGAGGTTACAGAGATAGGGAGGGGTGTAGGGGCTGGAGGAGGTTACAGAGATAGGGAGGGGGTCTAAGGGCTGGAGGAGGTTACAGAGATAGGGAGGGGGTCTAGGGGCTGGAGGAGGTTACAGAGATAGGGAGGGGTGTAGGGGCTGGAGGAGGTTACAGAGATAGGGAGGGGGTGTAGGGACTGGAGGAGGTTACAGAGATAGGGAGGGGTGTAGGGGCTGGAGGAGGTTACAGAGATAGGGAGGGGGTCTAAGGGCTGGAGGAGGTTACAGAGATAGGGAGGGGGTGTAGAGGCTGGAGGAGGTTACAGAGATAGGGAGGGGGTGTAGGGGCTGGAAGAGGTTACAGAGATAGGGAGGGGATGTCGGGGCTGGAGGAGGTTACAGAGATAGGGAGGGGGTGTAGGTGGCTGGAGGAGGTTACAGAGATAGGGAGGGGGGTGTAGGGGCTGGAGGAGGTTACAGAGATAGGGAGTGGGTGTAGGGGGCTGGAGGAGGTTACAGAGATAGGGAGGGGTGTGTGGGGGCTGGAGGAAGTTACAGAGATAGGGAGGGGGGTGTAGGGGCTGGAGGAGGTTACAGAGATAGGGAGGGGGGTGTTGGGGCTGGAGGAGGTTACAGAGATAGGGAGGGGGTGTAGGGGCTCGAGGAGGTTACAGAGATAGGGAGAGGGGTGTTGGGGCTGGAGGAGGTTACAGAGATAGGGAGGGGGTGTCGGGGCTGGAGGAGGTTACAGAGATAGGAAGGGGGTGTAGGGGCTCGAGGAGGTTACAGAGATAGGGAGGGGCGAGAGCGAGGTTGGATTTAGTTTGGACAATCAGCCCTAAATTTGAATGGAATGATTCCTGTTTGCCCTTGGATTGGGCAGGAGGCCTGTGGGGGGTGTGGGGGGTGCGGGGGGGGGGGGGGTGGGGTGTTGCGGTAATCCCCGGGGAATATTGTGGGCCCTGAATTCCGCCATATCGGATTCCTTCACCGGCCAGAGAGAGAGAGAGAGAGACTGTCGATGGCGGAGGGAATTCGAGCCGCCATCAATCATCCTGGGAGACAGGATTTGCACAGGACTTAGTCTCAGGTGATATTTACCCTGGCTGATCCCCCAGCTAGCCGAGGAGCTGTGTGTCGATCAGGGGCGTACAGAGGCACCCTCTGTTCCAGCCTCACTTCCCTGGCACATTCCCCAACGGAACAAAAGGCTAACTCCCTTGGTGATTGGAGGCTCCCACCACACCCCCTTTCTTTGTTTCCAAGCACCATTTCCTTTATTCGCCCTCTGACAAGGCCACTTGCCCCAAAGTCTGAGACTGAAGCAATGTGGCACAGCGCGTTAGGGACCCGGGTTCGATTCCACCCTCAGGCGACTGTCTGTGCGGAGTTTGCACGCTCTCCCCGTGTCTGCGTGGGTTTCCTCCGGATGCTCTTGTTTCCTCCCACAGTCCAAAGATGTGCAGGTTCGGTGGATTGGCCGTGCTAAATTGTCCCTTAGTGTCCAAAGATGTGCAGGTTGGGTGGATTGGCCGTGCTAAATTGTCCCTTAATGTCCAAAGATGTGCAGATTAGGTGGATTGGCCGTGCTAAATTGTCCCTTAGTGTCCAAAGATGTGCAGGTTGGGTGGATTGGCCGTGCTAAATTGTCCCTTAGTGGCCAAAGGTGTGCAGGTTAGGTGGATTGGCCATGCTAAATTGTCCCTTAGTGTCCAAAGATGTGCAGGTTAGGTGGATTGGCCGTGCTAAATTGCCTTTGTGTCCAAAGATGTGCAGGTTAGGTGGATCGACCGTGTTAAATTGTCCCTTAGTGTCCAAAGATGTGCGGGTTAGGTGGATTGGCCGTGTTAAATTGTGCCTTTGTGTCCAAAGATATACAGGTTAGGTGGATTGGCCGTGCTAAATTGTCCCTTAGTGTCCAAAGATGTGCAGGTTAGGTGGATTGGCCGTGCTAAATTGCCCCTTAGTGTCCAAAGATGTGCAGGTTAGGTGGATTGGCCGTGCTAAATTGTCCCTTAGTGTCCAAAGATGTGCAGGTTAGGTGGATTGGCCATGCTAAATTGTCCCTTAGTGTCCAAAGATGTGCAGGTTAGGTGGATTGGCCATGCTAAATTGTCCCTTAGTGTCCAAAGATGTGCAGGTTAGGTGGATTGGCCGTGCTAAATTGCCTTTGTGTCCAAAGATGTGCAGGTTAGGTGGATTGGCCATGCTAAATTGTCCCTTAGTGTCCAAAGATGTGCAGGTTGGGTGGATTGGCCGTGCTAAATTGTCCCTCAGTGTCCAAAGATGTGCAGGTTAGGTGGATTGGCCGTGCTAAATTGTCCCTTAGTGTCCAAAGATGTGCAGGTTAGGTGGATTGGCCGTGCTAAATTGCCCCTTAGTGTCCAAAGATGTACAGGTTAGGTGGATTGGCCGTGATAAATTGTCCCTTTGTGTCCAAAGATGTGCAGGTTAGGTGGATTGGCCGTACTAAATTGTCCCTTAGTGTCCAAAGATGTGTGGGTTTGGTGGATTGGCCGTGTTAAATTGTGCCTTTGTGTCCAAAGATGTGCAGGTTAAGTGGATTGGCCGTGCTAAATTGCCCCTTAGTGTCCAAAGATGTACAGGTTAGGTGGATTGGCCGTGCTAAATTGTCCCTTAGTGTCCAAAGATGTGCGGGTTAGGTGGATTGGCCGTGTTAAATTGTCCCTTAGTGTCCAAAGATGTGCGGGTTAGGTGGATTGGCCGTGTTAAATTGTGCCTTTGTGTCCAAAGATATACAGGTTAGGTGGATCGACCGTGTTAAATTGTCCCTTAGTGTCCAAAGATGAGCGGGTTAGGTGGATTGGCCGTGTTAAATTGTGCCTTTGTGTCCAAAGATATACAGGTTAGGTGGATTGGCCGCGCTAAATTGCCCCTTAGTGTCCAAAGATGTGCAGGTTAGGTGGATTGGCCGTGCTAAATTGTCCCTTAGTGTCCAAAGATGTACAGGTTAGGTGGATTGGCCGTGCTAAATTGTCCCTTAGTGTCCAAAGATGTGCAGGTTGGGTGGATTGGCCGCGATAAATTTCCCCTCGGTTTCCAAAGGTTCGGTGGTGATACGGGGATAGGGCTGGGGTGTGGGCCTCGGTAGGGTGCTCTGTCAGAGGGTCGGTGCAGACTCGATGGGCCGAATGGCCTCCTCCTGCACTGGAGGGATTCTATGGTCGAGGGATGTTTCTGTGACTGGAAGTTTATCTCAAGCGGGGTGCCGCCACGCTCGATGCTGGGGCCTATGTGGCTGCGTTAACGATTTGGATTTCAATGCCGGGGGGGGGGGGGCGGGGCTATGAATAAGGAGTTCGCGGATGACACGAGAATTGGTCACGCAGTGAAGAGGACGGCCGATCCACTGCGGGAGGGGCTCAATGGCCTGATCAGCCGGGCAGAGAAGTGGGAAATGGAGTTTAACCGGGAGAAGTATGACGTAATGCGCTGGGGGAGGGCAAACCACGCAAAGGATTATACTTGTTAAGGGCCAGGGTTTAGAGAACCCCAAAATGTATCATGGAGTTGACCTGACCCACAACTTTTACTAGATTGTGGTGGGGGGAGCACACGGCCCACTCTCCAGGTGTGGGACAGCAGAAAATGGAAAAGAATTTTTCAAGCAAAATATTGTTTATTCTATGTTTATTCAAGTTAAACTTTTTAAAACATACAGTGAACATCTGAGCAACCATTAATTCAAATACAACCCCCAAAGAATACAACACTAAGTAATCCTTAATAACTTCCCAAACAACATCCAGAAGACATAAGAAACCCCTTTTAACAGAAGCACATCAGGTTTACATTCACCACTGAGAACACTTATAATTCTGAATTCAGCAGATGATCAAGAGATAGTCTTTTGATGGCAGAGAGAACAGCAGTACACCCGCTCTGTCTGGCTTCAGCTCCAACACTGAAAACGAAACTAAAACACACCCTGTGTCATGATATTCAAACATACATCATAACACACACATCATGATAGACAGAGCAACGGACCAATTAGCGCACATAACACGACAGCCAATCACAGACAAGAGCAGACACAGTATAAAACAAGAAACACGACACTTCCTGGGCAGTCCATCTGGAGACGGCACAGGGCCAGGACCTCATAGCAAGACACTCACACAGTCACAACGTGCTGAGTACCAAGTCTGATGTATAAATAGTTAAATGGAATAAAACTGCGTTGTACCAATCGCAACCGTGTTGGTTCGTCTGTACCTCAGAGCACCCAACACTTCACCCTGCAGCAAACAGCCTAAAACGAAAGTAAAAAGCTGACAGCCAGCCCAGCTCCACCCACTCTCTGACATCACTGATAAACAAACATTTCTTGAAGGTCCATTTCTTAAACACCCATTTCTTAAAGGTACACTCACATGACATACTGGATTGAGAAGATCGTCCAGAATAAAATGGAAACCGGACAGACCTAACGTGTGAATCATCACAAATGAACTGTTTGATTAATTTTTTTTCTTACTCACCTGTTAAATTAATATACATTGATTGATTGATTTATTGTCACATGTACCGAAGTGCAGCGAAATGTATTTTTCTGCGGCCGAAGGAACGTACACAGTACGTACATAGTAGACAAAAGAATAATTGACAGAGAACATTGACAAATGGTACATCGACACATAGTGATTGGTTACAGAGCGGAACAAGAGCAGCATAGGGCGTCGTGAATAGTGTTCTAACAGGGAACAGATCAGTCCGAGGGGGAGTCGTTGAGGAGTCTGGGAGCTGTGTGAAAAAGAAGCTGTTCCTATGTCTGGATGTGCGGGTCTTCAGACTTCTGCCTGATGGAAGGGTCTGGAAGAGGGCAATGCATGATGGGAGGGGTCTCTGACAATGCTGCCTGCCTTCCTGAGGCAGCGGGAGGTGCAGACCGAATCGATGGGAGGGGTGGCAAGCTTGTGTGATGCGTCGGGCTGGGTTCACCACACTCTGCAGCTTCTTGCGATCTTGTGTGGAGCAGTTGCCATACCAGGCTGGGATGCAGCCGGATAGGATGCTCTCTATCGACATCTGTAGACGTTTGAGAGAGTCGATGCAGACTCGCCGAATTTATTCAGCTTACGTCGGAAATAGAGACGCTGTTGGGTTTTCATTTACTGCTGCATCAACGCGAGTGGACCAGGACAGACTGTCGGTGATGGTGACCCCCAGGAACGTAAAGGTGTCGACCATCTCCACTTCGGAGCCAATGATGTAGACGAGGACGTGGGACGTGTTACGCTTCCTGAAGTCGGTGATCAGTTCCTTGGCCTGTCCAGCATTTAGAGAGAGGTTGTTTTCGGTACACCGTGCAACCAAGTGATATCAAGTATTCTGTAACAATAGGGCAACATGGTGGCACAGTGGATTAACCCTGCTGCCTCACGGCGCCGAGGACTCGGGTTCAATTCCAGCTCTGGGTCACTGTCCGTGTGGAGTTTGCACATTCTCCCCGTGTCTGCGTGTTTCGCCCCCACAACCCAAAGATGTGCAGGGTAGGTCGATTGGCCACGCTAAACTGCCCCTTAATTGGAAAAAATGAACTGGATACACTAAAAAAAATGTTTTAAGGTATTCTGTAACAATGCGATACATTTTTTCCTTTTAGTCATATAGAAAAGAAATGTCTAAAAAAAAAAAAAGGGGGGGATGTAATGATATGTATCTTGCCAGTATAGTTAAGGGTTCCGACACAAGTTCCGCTACCTGGGGATCCAAATAGCCCATGACTGGAAAGGGATCCACAAATGGAACCTCACCAGTCTGACAGAGGAAGTAAAAAAGGACCTACAAAGATGGAACACACTCCCACTCTCCCTCGCGGGGAGAGTCCAGACGATCAACATGAACGTGCTGCCCAGGTACCTCTTCCTACTCAGATCCATCCCGATCTACATCCCCAAGGCCTTTTTCAAAGCACTAGACAAACTAATCATGGCGTTCGTATGGGGGGGGGGGGGACGAATGCTAGGATCCCAAGAAGGTCCTCTTACAAAAACCAAAATCCGGGGGGGGGCTTGCCCTTCCAAACCTACAATTCTACCACTGGGCGGCGACGGCCGAGCGAATAAGGGGAGGGATCAAGGAGCCAGAAGCCGAGTGGGTGGGTGTGGAAGAGGCCTCCTGCAAGGGGACTTCCCTCCGGGCCCTCGCCACGGTGGCACTCCCATCCCCATCCCCACCCAAATAACACTCCAGCAGCCCGGTGGTAATAGCCACCCTCCAGTCCTGGAACCAACTACGGCAACAATGTGGCCTGACCAGAATGTCGGACAAAGCCTCCATCTGCAACAACCATAGGTTCACGCCAGCGCTGACTGACGCCACCTTCAAAAGGTGGGGGCAGGACGGAGGGACACTGACAGTCAGGGACCGATACACGGACGGCAGGATCGCGACACTGGGCGAACTGACAGAAATTCCAGCTAGCCAGGGGGAACGAGCTCAGGTACCTGCAACTAAAAAACTTCCTACGAAAGGAGACCGGGACATACCCACAACCACCAGGACAGACACTAGTGGAAGAGTTACTGGACGCAAGCATGTGTGACCGACTGGTAGAAGGGGCCGACACTGTACTGGACGCAACAAGAATGAACTGGGAGGAGGACCTGGGGATTGAAATAGGGTGGGGACTCTGGAGCGAAGCACTGCATCGGGTCAACTCCACCTCCACGTGCGCAAGGCTCAGCCTGACGCAGCTAAAAGTGGTACACAGAGCCCACTTAACAAGAACCCGTATGAGCAGGTTCTTCCCAGAGGTGGAGGACAGATGTGAGCGGTGCCAAGGAGGCCTGGCCAACCATGCCCACATGTTCTGGTCTTGCCCCAGACGTGCGGGGTACTGGACAGCCTTCTTCGAGGCAATGTCCAAAGTGGCGGGGGTGAGGGTGGAGCCATGCCCGAAAGTGGCGGTCTTCGGGGTTTCAGACCAGCCAGATCTATTCCTGGGGAGGAGGGCGGACGCCCTTGCCTTTCCCTCCCTGATCGCCCGCTGTAGAATCCTGTTTGGCTGGCGGTCAGCAGCACCACCCAAAGCTGCAGACTGGCTGTCCGACCTCTCGGAATCTCTCCAAATGGAGAAAATCAAATTCGCCATCCGAGGGTCAGACGACGGCTTCCACAGAACGCGGGAGCCATTCGCCCAATTGTTCCCGACCTGTTTGTGGCCAACAAACAAGCAGAAGAATAGCCAGGTAGCCAAGAATTGGGGGAAAGTAGCCAAAGCAGGAGAGGGAGAGATAGACCGGGAGAGAGGGGGGGGGGGGAGGGAAACAGCTAAATCTGAGAGGAAGGAAAGGCGAGGCACGGGGGGAGGGGGGGGGTGGCAGGAGCGGGGAGAGGGGGGGTAGGGGGAAGAGACGGAACAATAGAGGAGAGCCGGGGAGGGGGGGAGGGGGAGGCAGGGAAACGTTAACAAACTTAACGTCCACGGGAACAGAGAAAACGGGGAAGACGGGAGGGCCGCGGAAGCGGAACGAGACGACAACGGCAGCGAACTCCGTCTGGGAGAAGCAAGGGACGACAACGCCACGAACAGATGCCTACTCGTGCGTGTAAATAATTTTGCCAAGTGCACAGAGCTGCTGCTGTTGAGCGGGGGCATAATACCGTCCGATGGCTTCTCAGGGAAGATTAAAACGTCAGCAGCAGCAGCGACCCGTAGGGGAGTGGGGGGGTGAGTGCTCCGTTGGGAGGGTGTGGGAAGACTGAGGCGTGTGGGGTCACGTCTAGTCAATTGCTGTTGTATATTCTCTTTTTGCACTCTGTTAATGTTCACTCTATTTTGCTGTGTTAGGATTATTACTATTTATAATGAAAAACTTTGCAAAACATAAATTTAAAAAAAGTATAGTGAAGGGTTAACATCTGAATCTGTGTGTAAATCAAACACTAGAGGGCGTTACTAATCCACAGTATATAAGACAGCATCTCTAGGAATTCTGGGAGAAGCTGAATGAGAATTGAGTAAGAGCAGAGTGAGAATTAAATGTCGAGATATAGCACGAGGTCAAGTCATACTGCAGTTTAATAGTTAGATAGAATATTGATTGCTGAACCGATTCAGTATCATTAGTTTATGTAACTCAGTAGAGTGCGCGAACTTCATTTAGTTTTGTAGCGTAATATAATTTAGCTTTGATTCAAATATCTTATTTGTATGTTCTTTGCCAACGGTACATATCTGGCCATCTTGGAGGAATGGGCAAGGAATGTAACATGGTCGAGTGGGAGGTGGGCAGCGGCATTCTCCCGAATCTCCGCGCTGGCCCGGCGCTGGCATAAAACTCGGCGCGAACCACTCCAGCGTCGGGCCGACTGGAAGTTGCGGAATCCTCCGCACTTCGGGGGCTAGGCCGGTGCTGGAGGGGTTGGCGCCGCTCCAGCTTGCCGCCTCGGCCCCGGGGGGGGGGGGGGGGGGAATCGCCGCCCATGATCCTCGTGTTGCAAAGTTGTCGGATCAGATTTGAGCGGGGAATCTCCCAACGCTCAGTTCCTGGTACGGACTTTGCCAGCACAGATGATGGAAATTTCATCATGAGAGCCTTTATTGTGACACGGGTCTGCGAATGAATTCGGATAACCACTTGCCGCGATGCATGTGAGAGCGTGTTCATCTCGGCACAGAACCGGTAAAACCAGTCTCCACACTGATCTGGGCCAACATTCACCCCCTCCAACAGCATCACCAACGAATAAAC
The DNA here is from genome assembly GCF_047496885.1 of Scyliorhinus torazame. Taxonomy (NCBI): domain Eukaryota; kingdom Metazoa; phylum Chordata; class Chondrichthyes; order Carcharhiniformes; family Scyliorhinidae; genus Scyliorhinus; species Scyliorhinus torazame. The sequence continues at coordinate 20,413 of NW_027309227.1, read as the reverse complement.
ATTTCAACAGGGGGGTGGTCCTTGTGGAATCTTCCTGTGCACAAGATGGCGGCCGCCCGGTGTCGGCCTTGACAACAAGATCCGAAGTTCCCTGGGATGGAGGGCATTGGCTATGAGGAGCGGTTGAATAAACTCGGTTTGTTCTCACTGGAACGACGGAGGTTGAGGGGAGACCTGATAGAGGTCTACAAAATTATGAGGGGCATAGACAGAGTGGATAGTCAGAGGCTTTTCCCCAGGGTAGAGGGGTCAATTACTAGGGAGGCATAGGTTTAAGGTGAGAGGGGCAAGGTTTAGAGTAGATGTACGAGGCAAGTGTTTTACACAGAGGGTAGTGGGTGCCTGGAACTCGCTATCGGAGGAGGTGGTGGAAGCAGGGACGATAGGGACATTTAAGGGGCATCTTGACAAATATATGAATAGGATGGGAATAGAGGGATACGGACCCAGGAAGTGTAGAAGATTGTAGTTTAGTCGGGCAGTATGGTCGGCACGGGCTTGGAGGGCCGAAGGGCCTGTTCCTGTGCTGCACATTTCTTTGTTCTTTGTTCATGCTGACGGAGGCAGCAGTGCGCTGCTGGGTGGCGAAGGGGAAGAGAAAAGTTATTTCTACCTCCCCGGGGGCCTACACAGCCTGCGATTAGAGAGAACAGGTACTGGAAAGATCAAAGGGCCAGCTTTGAGTGGCATGTTTGTGTTGTGGTGCGGCGAGGGAGCCCACCAGCAGAGATCTCTGGCAGCGGCATTCTCCTGTCTCCCTGAGAAATTAACTCACAGTCAGTTCCTATCCTCCAAACACCAGGCATTTCGTAACCCCCCCCCCCCCCCCCCCCCCCCCCGACCCGGCCCCACGGCTCCCCCCCTCGAACGCTTCCAGTTACTGTCTGCCTGGGAAAGTAGGAGGGACCTCACACTGTCTCCAACCCCGTGCTGTACCTGTCCTGGGAGTGTTTGATGGGGACAGTGTAGAGGGAGCTTTACTCTGTATCTAACCCCGTGCTGTACCTGTCCTGGGAGTGTTTGATGGGGACAATCTAGAGGGAGCTTTACTCTGTATCTAACCCCGTGCTGTACCTGTCCTGGGAGTGTTTGATGGGGACAGTGTAGAGGGAGCTTTACTCTGTATCTAACCCCGTGCTGTACCTGTCCTGGGAGTGTTTGATGGGGACAGTGTAGAGGGAGCTTTACTCTGTATCTAACCCCGTGCTGTACCTGTCCTGGGAGTGTTTGATGGGGACAATCTAGAGGGAGCTTTACTCTGTATCTAACCCCGTGCTGTACCTGTCCTGGGAGTGTTTGATGGGGACTGTGTAGAGGGAGATTTACTCTGTATCTAACCCCGTGCTGTACCTGTCCTGGGAGTGTTTGATGGGGACAGTGTAGAGGGAGCTTTACTCTGTATCTAACTCCGTGCTGTACCTGTCCTGGGAGTGTTTGATGGGGACAGTGTAGAGGGAGCTTTACTCTGTATCTAACCCCGTGCTGTACCAGTCCTGGGAGTGTTTGATGGGGACAGTGTAGAGGGAGCTTTACTCTGTATCTAACCCCGTGCTGTACCTGTCCTGGGAGTGTTTGATGGGGACAGTGTAGACGGAGCTTTACTCTGTATCTAACCCCGTGCTGTACCTGTCCTGGGAGTGTTTGATGGGGACAGTGTAGAGGGAGCTATACTCTGTATCTAACCCCGTGCTGTACCTGTCCTGGGAGTGTTTGATGGGGACAGTGTAGAGGGAGCTTTACTCTGTATCTAACCCCGTGCTGTACCTGTCCTGGGAGTGTTTGATGGGGACAGTATAGAGGGAGCTTTACTCTGTATCTAACCCGGTGCTGTACCTGTCCTGGGAGTGTTTGATGGGGACAGTGTAGAGGGAGCTTTACTCTGTATCTAACCCCGTGCTGTACCTGTCCTGGGAGTGTTTGATGGGGACAGTGTAGAGGGAGCTTTACTCTGCATCTAACCCCGTGCTGTACCTGTCCTGGGAGTGTTTGACGGGGACAGTGTAGAGGGAGCTTTACCCTGTGTCTAACCCCGTGCTGTACCTGTCCTGGGAGTGTTTGATGGGGACAGTGTAGAGGGAGCTTTACTCTGTATCTAACCCCGTGCTGTACCTGTCCTGGGAGTGTTTGATGGGGACAGTGTAGAGGGAGCTTTACTCTGTATCTAACCCCGTGCTGTACCTGTCCTGGGAGTGTTTGATGGGGACAGTGTAGAGGGAGCTTTACTCTGTATCTAACCCCGTGCTGTACCTGTCCTGGGAGTGTTTGATGCGGACAGTGTAGAGGGAGCTTTACTCTGTATCTAACCCCGTGCTGTACCTGGACTGGGAGTGTTTGATGGGGACAGTGTAGAGGGAGCTTTACTCTGTATCTAACCGGTGCTGTACCTGTCCTGGGAGTGTTTGATGGGGACAGTGTAGATGGAGCTTTACTCTGTATCTAACCCCGTGCTGTACCTGTCCTGGGAGTGTTTGATGGGGACAGTGTCGAGGGAGCTTTACTCTGTATCTAACCCGTGCTGTACCTGTCCTGGGAGTGTTTGATGGGGACAGTGTAGAGGGAGGTTTACTCTGTATCTAACCCCGTGCTGTACCTGTCCTGGGAGTGTTTGATGGGGACAGTGTCGAGGGAGCTTTACTCTGTATCTAACCCGTGCTGTACCTGTCCTGGGAGTGTTTGATGGGGACAGTGTAGAGGGAGGTTTACTCTGTATCTAACCCCGTGCTGTACCTGTCCTGGGAGTGTTTGATGGGGACAGTGTCGAGGGAGCTTTACTCTGTATCTAACCCCATGCTGTACCTGTCCTGGGAGTGTTTGATGGGGACAGTGTAGAGGGAGCTTTACTCTGTATCTAACCCCATGCTGTACCTGTCCTGGGAGTGTTTGATGGGGACAGTGTAGAGGGAGCTTCACTCTGTATCTAACCCCGTGCTGTACCTGTCCTGGGAGTGTTTGATGGGGACAGTGTCGAGGGAGCTTTACTCTGTATCTAACCCCATGCTGTACCTGTCCTGGGAGTGTTTGATGGGGACAGTGTAGAGGGAGCTTTACTCTGTATCTAACCCCGTGCTGTACCTGTCCTGGGAGTGTTTGATGGGGTCAGTGGAGAGGGAGCTTTACTCTGTATCTAACCCCATGCTGTACCTGTCCTGGGAGTGTTTGATGGGGACAGTGTAGAGGGAGCTTTACTCTGTATCTAACCCCGTGCTGTACCTGTCCTGGGAGTGATTGATGGGGACAGTGTAGAGGGAGCATTACTCTGTATCTAACCCCATGCTGTACCTGTCCTGGGAGTGTTTGATGGGGACAGTGTAGAGGGAGCTTTACTCTGTATCTAACCCCGTGCTGTACCTGTCCTGGGAGTGTTTGATGGGGTCAGTGGAGAGGGAGCTTTACTCTGTATCTAACCCCATGCTGTACCTGTCCTGGGAGTGTTTGATGGGGACAGTGTAGAGGGAGCTTTACTCTGTATCTAACCCCGTGCTGTACCTGTCCTGGGAGTGTTTGATGGGGTCAGTGGAGAGGGAGCTTTACTCTGTATCTAACCCCGTGCTGTACCTGTCCTGGGAGTGTTTGATGGGGTCAGTGGAGAGGGAGCTTTACTCTGTATCTAACCCCATGCTGTACCTGTCCTGAGAGTGTTTGATGGGGACAGTGTAGAGGGAGCTTTACTCTGTATCTAACCCCGTGTTGTACCTGTCCTGGGAGTGTTTGATGGGGACAGTGTAGAGGGAGCTTTACTCTGTGTCTAACCCCGTGCTGTACCAGTCCTGGGAGTGTTTGATGGGGACAGTGTAGAGGGAGCTTTACTCTGTATCTAACCCCGTGCTGTACCTGTCCTGGGAGTGTTTGATGGGGACAGTGTAGAGGGAGCTTTACTCTGTATCGAACCCCGTGCTGCACCTGTCCTGGGAGTGTTTGATGGGGACAGTGTAGAGGGAGCTTTACTCTGTATCTAATCCCGTGCTGTACCTGTCCTGGGAGTGTTTGATGGGGTCAGTGTAGAGGGAGTTTTACTCTGTATCTAACCCCGTGCTGTACCTGTCCTGGGAGTGTTTGATGGGGACAGTGTAGAGGGAGCTTTACTCTGTATCTAACCCCGTGCTGTACCTGTCCTGGGAGCGTTTGATGGGGACAGTGTAGAGGGAGCTTTACTCTGTATCTAACCCCGTGCTGTCCCTGTCCTGGGAGTGTTTGATGGGGTCAGTGTAGAGGGAGCTTTACTCTGTATCTAACCCCGTGCTGTACCTGTCCTGGGAGTGTTTGATAGGAACAGTGTAGAGGGAGCTTTACTCTGTATCTAACCCCGTGCTGTCCCTGTCCTGGGAGTGTTTGATGGGGTCAGTGTAGAGGGAGCTTTACTCTGTATCTAACCCCGTGCTGTCCCTGTCCTGGGAGTGTTTGATGGGGTCAGTGTAGAGGGAGTTTTACTCTGTATCTAACCCCGTGCTGTACCTGTCCCGGGAGTGTTTGATGGGGACGGTGTAGAGGGAGGTTTACTCTGTATCTAACCCGTGCTGTACCTGTCCTGGGAGTGTTTGATGGGGACAGTGTAGAGGGAGCTTTACTCTGTATCTAACCCCGTGCTGTACCTGTCCTGGGAGTGTTTGATGGGGACAGTGTAGAGGGAGCTTTACTCTGTATCTAACCCGTGCTGTACCTGTCCTGGGAGTGTTTGATGGGGACTGTGTAGAGGGAGCTTTACTCTGTATCTAACCCCGTGCTGTACCTGGCCTGGGAGTGTTTGATGGGGACAGTGTAGAGGGAGCTTTACTCTGTATCTAACCCCGTGCTGTACCTGTCCTGGGAGTGTTTGATGGGGACAGTGTAGAGGGAGCTTTACTCTGTATCTAACCCCGTGCTGTACCTGTCCTGGGAGTGTTTGATGGGGACAGTGTAGAGGGAGCTTTACTCTGTATCTAACCCCGTGCTGTACCTGTCCTGGGAGTGTTTGATGGGGTCAGTGTAGAGGGAGCTTTACTCTGTATCTAACCCTGCGCTGTACCTGTCCTGGGAGTGTTTGATGGGGACAGTGTAGAGGGAGCTTTACTCTGTATCTAACCCTGTGCTGTACCTGTCCTGGGAGTGTTTGATGGGGTCAGTGTAGAGGGAGCTTTACTCTGTATCTAACCCTGTGCTGTACCTGTCCTGGGAGTGTTTGACGGGGACAGTGTAGAGGGAGCTTCACTCTGTATCTAACCCCGTGCTGTACCTGTCCTGGGAGTGTTTGATGGGGACAGTGTAGAGGGAGCTTTACTCTGTATCTAACCCCGTGCTGTACCTGCCCTGGGAGTGTTTGATGGGGACAGTGTTGAGGGAGCTTTACTCTGTATCTAACCCTGCGCTGTACCTGTCCTGGGAGTGTTTGATGGGGACAGTGTAGAGGGAGCTTTACTCTGTATCTAACCCCTGCTGG
>NW_027309227.1:0-12500 GCF_047496885.1 Scyliorhinus torazame | reverse complement strand
GTTAGCACTGCTGCCTCACGGCGCCGAGGTCCCGGGTTCGATCCCGGCTCTGGGTCACTGTCCGTGTGGAGTTTGCACATTCTCCCCGTGTCTGCGTGGGTCTTGCCCCCACAACCCAAAGACGTGCAGGTTAGGTGGATTGGCCGCGCTAAATTGGCCTTGGAAAAAATGAATTGGGTACTGTAAATTTATTTTAAAAAAGATCTCTCACCGCCGTAATCCTGCGGGTTCCCACACCTCACAAAGTCCCTCATTCAGAACTGACCCTCCGACAGTGCTGCGCTCCCTCTGTACTGACCCTCCGACAGTGCGGCACTCTCTCAGTACTGACCCTCCGACAGTGCGGCACTCCCTCTGTACTGACCATCCCACAGTGCGGTGCTCCCTCAGTACTGACCCTCCGACAGTGCAGCGCTCCCTCAGTACTGACCCTGCGACAGTGCGGCGCTCCCTCTGTACTGACCCTCCGACAGTGCAGCGCTCCCTCAGTATTGACCCTCTGACAGTGCGGCGCTCCCTCAGTACTGACCCTCCGACAGTGCAGCGCTCCCTCAGTACTGACCCTCCGACAGTGCGGCGCTCCCTCTGTACTGACCCTCCGACAGTGCAGCGCTCCCTCAGTATTGACCCTCTGACAGTGCGGCGCTCCCTCTGTACTGACCCTCCGACAGTGCAGCGCTCCCTCTGTACTGACCCTCCGACAGTGCAGCGCTCCCTCAGTACTGACCCTCCGACAGTGCGGCGCTCCCTCTGTACTGACCCTCCGACAGTGCAGCGCTCCCTCTGTACTGACCCTCCGACTGTGCGGCGCTCCCTCTGTACTGACCCTCCGACAGTGCGGCGCTCCCTCTGTACTGACCCTCCGACAGTGCGGCGCTCCCTCTGTACTGATCCTCCGACAGTGCGGCGCTCCCTCTGTACTGACCCTCCGACAGTGCGGCGCTCCCTCTGTACTGACCCTCCGACAGTGCGGCGCTCCCTCAGTACTGACCCTCCGGCAGTGCGGTGCTCTCTCAGTACTGATCCTCCCACAGTGCGGCACTCCCTCAGTACTGACCCTCCGACAGTGCTGCGCTCCCTCAGTACTGACCCTCCGACAGTGCTGCGCTCCCTCAGTACTGACCCTCCGGCAGTGCGGCGCTCCCTCAGTACTGACCCTCCCACAGTGCGGGGCTCCCTCAGTACTGACCCTCTGATAGTGCGTCACTCCCTCAGTACTGACTCTCCCACAGTGCGGCGCTCCCTCAGTACTGACCCTCCGACAGTGCTGCGCTCCCTCAGTACTGACCCTCCGGCAGTGCGGTGCTCCCTCAGTACTGACCCTCCGACAGTGCTGCGCTCCCTCAGTACTGACCCTCCGACAGTGCGGCGCTCCCTCAGTACTGACCCTCCCACAGCGCAGCACTCCCTCAGTACTGACCCTCCCACAGTGCGGTGCTCCCTCAGTACTGACCCTCTGACAGTGCGGCACTCCCTCAGTACTGACCCACCGACAGTGCTTTGCTCCCTCAGTACTGACCCTCCGACAGTGCGGCGCTCTCTCAGTACTGACCCTCCCACAGCGCGGCACTCTCTCAGTACTGATCCTCCCACAGTGCGGCACTCCCTCAGTACTGACCCTCCGACAGTGCGGTGCTCCCTCAGTACTGACCCTCCGACAGTGCGGCACTCCCTCAGTACTGACCCTCCGACAGTGCGGCACTCTCTCAGTACTGACCCTCCGACAGTGCGGTGCTCCCTCAGTACTGACCCTCCGACAGTGCGGCACTCCCTCAGTACTGACCCTCCGACAGTGCTGCGCTCCCTCAGTACTGACCCTCCGGCAGTGCGGTGCTCCCTCAGTACTGACCCTCCGACAGTGCTGCGCTCCCTCAGTACTGACCCTCCGACAGTGCGGCGCTCCCTCAGTACTGACCCTCCCACAGCGCAGCACTCCCTCAGTACTGACCCTCCCACAGTGCGGTGCTCCCTCAGTACTGACCCTCCCACAGCGCAGCACTCCCTCAGTACTGACCCACCGACAGTGCTTTGCTCCCTCAGTACTGACCCTCCGACAGTGCGGCGCTCTCTCAGTACTGACCCTCCCACAGCGCGGCACTCTCTCAGTACTGATCCTCCCACAGTGCGGCACTCCCTCAGTACTGACCCTCCGACAGTGCGGTGCTCCCTCAGTACTGACCCTCCGACAGTGCGGCACTCCCTCAGTACTGACCCTCCGACAGTGCGGCACTCTCTCAGTACTGACCCTCCGACAGTGCGGCGCTCCCTCAGTACTGACCCTCCGACAGTGCAGCACTCTCTCAGTACTGACCCTCCGACAGTGCGGTGCTCCCTCAGTACTGACCCTCCGACAGTTCGGCACTCTCACAGTACTGACCCTCCGACAGTGCGGCACTCTCTCAGTACTGACCCTCCGACAGTGCGGCACTCTCTCAGTACTGACCCTCCGACTGTGCGGCGCTCCCTCAGTACTGACCCTCCGACAGTGCAGCACTGTCTCAGTACTGACCCTCCGACAGTGCGGTGCTCCCTCAGTACTGACCCTCCGACAGTGCGGCGCTCCATCAGTACTGACCCTCCGACAGTGCGGTGCTCCCTCAGTACTGACCCTCCGACAGTGCGGCACTCTCTCAGTACTGACCCTCCGACTGTGCGGTGCTCCCTCAGTACTGACCCTCCGACAGTGCGGCGCTCCATCAGTACTGACCCTCCGACAGTGCGGTGCTCCCTCAGTACTGACCCTCCGACAGTGCGGCACTCTCTCAGTACTGACCCTCCGACTGTGCGGCGCTCCCTCAGTACTGACCCTCCGACAGTGCGGCGCTCCCTCAGTACTGACCCTCCGACAGTGCGGCACTCCCTCAGTACTGACCCTCCCACTGTGCGGCGCTCCCTCAGTACTAACCCTCCGACAGTGCAGTACTCCCTCAGTACTGACCCACTGACAGTGTGGCACTCCCTCAGTACTGACCCTCCGACAGTGCGGTGCTCCCTCAGTACTGACCCTCCGACAGTGCAGCACTCCCTCAGTATTGACCCTCTGACAGTGCGGTGCTCCCTCAGTACTGACCCTCCGACATTGCGGTGCTCCCTCAGTACTGACTCTCCGACAGTGCGGCGCTCCCTCAGTACTGACCCTCCGACAGTGCAGCACTCCCTCAGTACTGACCCTCTGACAGTGCGGTGCTCCCTCAGCTCTGACCCTCCTACAGTGCGGGGCTCCCTCAGTACTGACCCTCCAACAAAGAACAAAGAACAAAGAAATGTACAGCACAGGAACAGGCCCTTCGGCCCTCCAAGCCCGTGCCGTCCATGCTGCCCGGCTAAACTACAATCTTCTACACTTCCTGGGTCCGTATCCCCCTATTCGCATCCTATTCATATATTTGTCAAGATGCCCCTTAAATGTCACTATCGTCCCTGCTTCCACCACCTCCTCCGGCAGCGAGTTCCAGGCACCCACTACCCTCTGCGTAAAAAACTTACCTCGTACATCTCCTCGAAACCTTGCCCCTCTCACCTTAAACCTATGCCCCCTAGTAATTGACCCCTCTACCCTGGGAAAAAGCCTCTGACTATCCACTCTGTCTATGCCCCTCATAATTTTGTAGACCTCTATCAGGTCGCCCCTCAACCTCCTTCGTTCCAGTGAGAACAAACCGAGTTTATCCAACCGCTCCTCATAGCTAATGCCCTCCATACCAGGCAACATTCTGGTAAATCTCTTCTGCACTCTCTCTAAAGCCTCCACATCCTTCTGGAATTGAACACAAGACTCCAAGTGTGGCCTAACTAAGGTTCTATATAGCTGCAACATGACTTGCCAGTTATTATACTCAAGTGCGGCGCTCCCTCAGTACTGACCCTCCGAAAGTGCGGAGCTCCCTCAGTACTGACCCTCTGACAGTGCGGCGCTCCCTCAGTACTGACCCTCCGACAGTGCGGCGCTCCCTCAGTACTGACCCTCCGACAGTGCGGAGCTCCCTCAGCACTGACCCTCCGAAAGTGCGGCGCTCCCTCAGTACTGACCCTCCGACAGTGCAGCGCTCCCTCAGTACTGACTCTCCAACAGCGTGGCGCTCCCTCAGTACTGACCCTCCAACAGTGCGGCGCTCCCTCAGTACTGACTACTGACCCTCCGACAGTGCTGCGCTCCCTCACTACTGACCCTCCGACAGTGCTGCGCTCCCTCACTAATGACCCTCCGACTGTGCGGCGCTCCCTCACTAATGACCCTCCGACAGTGCGGCGCTCCCTCAGCACTGACCCTCCCACAGTGCGGCGCTCCCTCAGCACTGACCCTCCCACAGTGCGGAGCTCCCTCAGTACTGACCCTCCGACAGTGCGGCGCTCCCTCAGTACTGACCCTCTGACAGTGCGGCGCTCTCTAAGCACTGACCCTCCGACAGTGCGGCGCTCCCTCAGTACTGACCCTGCGACAGCGTGGGTCTCCCTCAGTACTGATCCTCCCACAGTGCGGCGCTCCCTCAGTTCTGACCCTCCCACAATACTGCCCTCACTCAGTACTGACCCTCCCAAAGTGCGGCACTCCCTCAGCACTGACCCTCCGACAGTGCGATGCTCCCTCAGCACTGACCCTCCGACAGTGCGGCGCTCCCTCAGTACTGAACCTCCCACACTCTCCCCCACTCCCAATGGAGCGAGTCCCACATTCTCCCCCACTCCCTGTGGGAGCAAGTCCCACATTCTCCCCCACTCCCTGTGGAGCGAGTCCCACATTCTCCCCCACTCCCTGTGGGAGCAAGTCCCACATTCTCCCCCCACTCCCTGTGGGAGCGAGTCCCACATTCTCCCCCATCCCCTGTGGGAGCGAGTTCCACATTCTCCCCCCAGTCCCTGCAGGGGCGAGTCCCACATTCTCCCCCCACTCACTGTGGGAGCGAGTCCCACATTCTCCCCCACTCCCTGTGGGAGCAAGTCCCACATTCTCCCCCACTCCCTGTGGGAGCGAGTCCCACATTCTCCCCACTCCCCAGGGGAGCGAGTCTCACATTCTCCCCACTCCCTGTGGGAGAGAGTCCCACATTCTCCCCCACTCCCTGTGGGAGCGAGCCCCACATTCTCCCCCACTCCCAGTGGAGCGAGTCCCACATTCTCCCCCACTCCTTGTGGGAGCAAGTCCCACATTCTCCACCACTCCCTGTCGGAACGAGTCCCACATTCTCCCCCACTCCCTGTCGGAACGAGTCCCACATTCTCCCCCACTCCCTGTGGGAGCAAGTCTCACATTCTCCCCACTCCCTGTGGGAGCGAGTCCCACATTCTCCCCCACTCCCAGTGGAACGAGTCCCACATTCTCCCCCACTCCCTGTGGGAACGAGTCCCACATTCTCCCCCACTCCCTATGGGAGCAAGTCCCACATTCGCCACCACTCCCGGTGGGAGCGAGTCCCACATTCTCCCCCACTCCCTGTGGAACGAGTCCCACATTCTCCCCCACTCCCTGTGGGAGCGAGTCCCACATTCTCCCCACTCCCAGTGGGAGCAAGTCCCACATTCCCCCCCACTCCCGGTGGGAGCGAGTCCCACATTCTCCCCCACTCCCTGTGGAACGAGTCCCACATTCTCCCCACTCCCCGTGGGAGCGAGTCCCACATTCTCCCCACTCCCCGTGGGAGCAAGTCCCACATTCTCCCCACTCCCTGTGGGAGAGAGTCCCACATTCTCCCCCACTCCCTGTGGGAGCGAGCCCCACATTCTCCCCCACTCCCAGTGGAGCGAGTCCCACATTCTCCCCCACTCCTTGTGGGAGCAAGTCCCACATTCTCCACCACTCCCTGTCGGAACGAGTCCCACATTCTCCCCCACTCCCTGTCGGAACGAGTCCCACATTCTCCCCCACTCCCTGTGGGAGCAAGTCCCACATTCTCCCCACTCCCTGTGGGAGCGAGTCCCACATTCTCCCCCACTCCCAGTGGAACGAGTCCCACATTCTCCCCCACTCCCTGTGGGAACGAGTCCCACATTCTCCCCCACTCCCTGTGGGAGCAAGTCCCACATTCGCCCCCACTCCCGGTGGGAGCGAGTCCCACATTCTCCCCCACTCCCTGTGGAACGAGTCCCACATTCTCCCCCACTCCCTGTGGGAGCGAGTCCCACATTCTCCCCACTCCCAGTGGGAGCAAGTCCCACATTCCCCCCCACTCCCGGTGGGAGCGAGTCCCACATTCTCCCCCACTCCCTGTGGAACGAGTCCCACATTCTCCCCCACTCCCTGTGGGAACGAGTCCCACATTCTCCCCCACTCCCTGTGGGAGCAAGTCCCACATTCCCCCCCACTCCCGGTGGGAGAGAGTCCCACATTCTCCCCCACTCCCTGTGGATCGAGTCCCACATTCTCCCCCACTCCCTGTGGGAGCGAGTCCCACATTCTCCCCACTCCCTGTGGGAGCAAGTCCCACATTCCCCCCCACTCCCGGTGGGAGCGAGTCCCACATTCTCCCCACTCCCTGTGGGAGCGAGTCCCACATTCTCCCCCACTCCCCGTGGGAACGAGTCCCACATTCTCCCCCACTCCCCGTGGGAACGAGTCCCACATTCTCCCCCACTCCCTGTGGGAGCGAGTCCCACATTCCCCCCCCACTCCCTGTGGGAACGAGTCCCACATTCTCCCCCACTCCCTGTGGGAGCAAGTCCCACATTGCCCCCCACTCCCGGTGGGAGCGAGTCCCACATTCTCCCCCACTCCCTGTGGGAATGAGTCCCACATTCTCCCCCACTCCCTGTGGAGCGAGTCGCACATTCTCCCCCACTCCCTGTGGGAGCGAGTTCCACATTCTCCCCCACTCCCTGTGGGAGCGAGTCCCACATTCTCCCCCACTCCCTGTGGGAGCAAGTCCCACATTCTCCCCCATTCCCTGTGGAAGCGAGTCCCACATTCTCCCCCACTCCCTGTGGGAGCGAGTCACACAATCTCCCCACTCCCTGTGGGAGCGAGTCCCACATTCTCCCCACTCCCCGTGGGAGCGAGTCACACAATCTCCCCACTCCCTGTGTGAGCAAGTCCCACATTCTCCCCCATTCCTGTGGAAGCGAGTCCCACATTCTCCCACTCCCCGTGGGAGCGAGTCACACAATCTCCCCACTCCCTGTGGGAGCGAGTCCCACATTCTCTTCACCCCATGTGAGAGCGAGTCTCACATTCTCCCCCACTCCCTGTGGGAGCGAGTCCCACATTCTCCCCACTCCCTGTGGCAGAGAGTCCCACATTCTCCCCACTCCCCAGGGGAGCGAGTCCCACATCTGGGTCCCCACTCCCTGTGGGAGCGGGTCCCACATTCTCCCCACTCCCCGTGGGAGCGAGTCCCACATTCTCCCACTCCCTGTGGGAGCGAGACCCACATTCTCCCCACTCCCTGTGCGAGCGAGTCCCACATTCTCCCCACTCCCTGTGGGAGCGAGTCCCATATTCTCCCCACTCCCTGTGGGAGCGAGTCCCACATTCTCCCCCACTCCCTGTTGGATCGAGTCCCACATTCTCCCCACTCCCTGTGGGAGCGAGTCCCACATTCTCCCACACTCCCCGTGGGAGCGAGTCCCACATTCTCCCCACTCCCTGTGGGAGCGAGTCCCACATTCTCCCCACTCCCTGTGCGAGCGAGTCCCACATTCAACCCCACCCCCGTGGGAGCGAGTTCCACATTCTCCCCCACTCCCTGTGGGAGCGAGTCCCACATTCTCCCCCACTCCCTGTGGGTGCGAGTCCCACATTCTCCCCCACTCCCTGTGGGAGCAAGTCCCACATTCTCCCCCACTCCCTGTGGGAGCGAGTCCCACATTCTCCCACACTCCCAGTGGGAGTGAGTCCCACCTTCTCCCCCACTCCCTGTGGGAGCGAGTCCCACATTCTCCCCACTCCCAGTGGGAGTGAGCCCCACAATCTCCCCCACTCCCTGTGGGAGCGAGTCCCACATTCTCCCCCACTCCCTGTGGGAGCGAGTCCCACATTCTCCCCCACTCCCTGTGGGAGCGAGTCCCACATTCTCCCCCACTCCCTGTGGGAGCGAGCCGCACATTCTCCCCCAGTCCCTGTGGGAGCGAGTCCCACCTTCTCCCCCACTCCCTGTGGGAGCGAGTCCCACATTCTCCCCACTCCCTGTGAGAGCGAGTCCCACATTCCCCCCACTGCCTGTGGGAGCGAGTCCCACATTCCCCCCCACCCCCCTGTGGGAGCGAGTCCCACATTCCCCCCCACTCCCTGTGGGAGCAAGTCCCACATTCTCCCCACTCCCTAAGGGAGCGAGTCCCACATTCCCCCCCACTCCCCTGTGGGAGCGAGTCCCACATTCCCCCCCACTCCCTGTGGGAGCGAGTCCCACATTCTCCCCACTCCCTGTGGGAGCGAGTCCCACATTCTCCCCCACTCCCTGTGGGAGCGAGTCCCACATTCTCCCCCACTCCCTGTGGGAGCGAGTCACACATTCTCCCCACTCCCAGTGGGAGCGAGTCCCACATTCTCCCCCACTCCCTGTGGGAGCGAGTCACACATTCCCCCCCACTCCCCGTGCGAGCGAGTCCCACATTCTCCCCCACCCTCTGTGGGAGCGAGTCCCACATTCTCCCCACTCCCTAAGGGAGCGAGTTCCACATTCTCCCCACTCCCTGTGGGAGCGAGTTCCACATTTCAGAACATTTAAAATCTCGATCGGGACCCCACGTGCCTGTCCTCTGGCCTCGCATTCGTCAATAAACGAGACCTCAGCCGGGGCCTTTAAAACCTGCTACACGGACTTGTTGAACTATAATTATAGCGATGTTAAACAAGAGGTGATTCGCGGACCAGTCGAGACAGGCAGGGCCCTTGTATCCTTCCGAATATGTTGTGCGCTCACTCGGAGATTGACGGTGTGTTTGGGGAGTCTGTCTCTTCGACAAGCATGTTGTCAATGCATCATCGAAATCCAGGCCATTTCTACTCAAACATCAAGTCATCCACTCTTTTAACCTGTTCTGTCCCCTACACCCCCTCCCTATCTCTGTAACCTCCTCCAGCCCCTACACCCCCTCCCTATCTCTGTAACCTCCTCCAGCCCCTACACCCCCTCCCTATCTCTGTAACCTCCTCCAGCCCCTACACCCCCTCCCTATCTCTGTAACCTCCTCCAGCCCCTACACCCCCTCCCTATCTCTGTAACCTCCTCCAACCCCTACACCCCCTCCCTATCTCTGTAACCTCCTCCAGCCCGACACCCCCTCCCTATCTCTGTAACCTCCTCCAGCCCCTACACCCCCTCCCTATCTCTGTAACCTCCTCTAGCCCCTACACCCCCTCCCTATCTCTGTAACCTCCTCCAGCCCCTACACCCTATCCCTATCTCTGTAACCTCCTCCAGCCCCTACACCCCCTCCCTATCTCTGTAACCTCCTCCAGCCCCTACACCCCGTCCCTATCTCTGTAACCTCCTCCAACCCCTACACCCCACTCCCTATCTCTGTAACCTCCTCCAGCCCCTACACCCCCTCCCTATCTCTGTAACCTCCTCCAGCCCCTACACCCCCTCCCTATCTCTGTAACCTCCTCCAGCCCCTACACCCCCTCCCTATCTCTGTCACCCCCTCCAGCCCCTACAACCCCTCCCTATCTCTGTAACCTCCTCCAGTCCCTACACCCCCTCCCTATCTCTGTAACCTCCTCCAGCCCCTACACCCCCTCCCTATCCCTGTAACCTCCTCCAGCACCTACACCCCCTCCCTATCTCTGTAACCTCCTCCAGCCCCAACACCCCCTCCCTATCTCTGTAACCTGCTCCAGCCCCTACACCCCCCTCCCTATCCCTGTAACCTCCTCCAGCCCCTACACCCCCTCCCTATCTCTGTAACCTCCTCCAGCCCCTACACCCCCTCCCTATCTCTGTAACCTCCTCCAGCTCCTACACCCCCTCCCTATCTCTGTAACCTCCTCCAGCCCCTACATCCCCCTCCCTATCTCTGTAACCTGCTCCAGCCCCGACACCCCGTCCCTATCTCTGTAACCTCCTCCAGCCCCTACACCCCCTACCTATCTCTGTAACCTCCTCCAGCACCTACACCCCTCCCTATCTCTGTAACCTCCTCCAGCCCCTACACCCCCTCCTATCTCTGTAACCTCCTCCAGCACCTACACCCCCTCCCTATCTCTGTAACCTCCTCCAGCCCCTACATCCCTCCCTATCTCTGTAACCTCCTCCAGCCCCTACACCCCCTACCTATCTCTGTAACCTCCTCCAGCACCTACACCCCTCCCTATCTCTGTAACCTCCTCCAGCCCCTACACCCCCTCCCTATCTCTGTAACCTCCTCCAGCACCTACACCCCCTCCCTATCTCTGTAACCTCCTCCAGCCCCTACATCCCCTCCCTATCTCTGTAACCTCCTCCAGCCCCTACAACCCCTCCCTATCTCTGTAACCTCCTCCAGCCCCTACATCCCCCTCCCTATCTCTGTAACCTCCTCCAGCACCTACACCCCCTCCCTATCTCTGTAACCTCCTCCAGCCCCTACATCCCCTCCCTATCTCTGTAACCTCCTCCAGCACCTACACCCCTCCCTATCTCTGTAACCTCCTCCAGCCCCTACACCCCCTCCCTATCTCTGTAACCTCCTCCAGCACCTACACCCCCTCCCTATCTCTGTAACCTCCTCCAGCCCCTACACCCCCTCCCTATCTCTGTAACCTCCTCCAGCACCTACACCCCCTCCCTATCTCTGTAACCTCCTCCAGTCCCTACACCCCCCTCCCTATCTCTGTAACCTCCTCCAGCCCCTACACCCCCTCCCTATCTCTGTAACCTCCTCCAGCCCCTACATCCCCCTCCCTATCTCTGTAACCTCCTCCAGCCCCTACACCCCCTACCTATCTCTGTAACCTCCTCCAGCACCTACACCCCTCCTATCTCTGTAACCTCCTCCAGCCCCTACACCCCCTCCCTATCTCTGTAACCTCCTCCAGCACCTACACCCCCTCCCTATCTCTGTAACCTCCTCCAGCCCCTACATCCCCTCCCTATCTCTGTAACCTCCTCCAGCCCCTACAACCCCTCCCTATCTCTGTAACCTCCTCCAGCCCCTACATCCCCCTCCCTATCTCTGTAACCTCCTCCAGCACCTACACCCCCTCCCTATCTCTGTAACCTCCTCCAGCCCCTACATCCCCTCCCTATCTCTGTAACCTCCTCCAGCACCTACACCCCTCCCTATCTCTGTAACCTCCTCCAGCCCCTACACCCCCTCCCTATCTCTGTAACCTCCTCCAGCACCTACACCCCCTCCCTATCTCTGTAACCTCCTCCAGCCCCTACACCCCCTCCCTATCTCTGTAACCTCCTCCAGCACCTACACCCCCTCCCTATCTCTGTAACCTCCTCCAGCCCCTACACCCCCCTCCCTATCTCTGTAACCTCCTCCAGCCCCTACACCCCCTCCCTATCTCTGTAACCTCCTCCAGCCCCTACACCCCCTCCCTATCTCTGTAACCTCCTCCAGCCCCTACATCCCCCTCCCTATCTCTGTAACCTCCTCCAACCCCTACACCCCCTCCCTATCTCTGTAACCTCCTCCAGCCCCTACACCCCCCTCCCTATCTCTGTAACCTCCTCCAGCCCCTACACCCCCTCCCTATCCCTGTAACCTGCTCCAGCCCCTACACCCCCCTCCCTATCTCTGTAACCTCCTCCAGCCCCTACACCCCCTCCCTATCCCTGTAACCTGCTCCAGCCCCTACACCCCCCTCCCTATCTCTGTAACCTCCTCCAGCCCCTACACCCCCTCCCTATCTCTGTAACCTCCTCCAGCCCTTACACCCCCTCCCTATCTCTGTAACCTCCTCCAGCCCCTACACCCCCTACCTATCTCTGTAACCTCCTCCAGCACCTACACCCCTCCCTATCTCTGTAACCTCCTCCAGCCCCTACACCCCCTCCCTATCTCTGTAACCTCCTCCAGCCCCTACATCCCCCTCCCTATCCCTGTAACCTGCTCCAGCCCCGACACCCCCTCCCCAGTTTTCCGTGGGCCAATATTTATCCCTCAACGAACATCACTCAGAAACACAGAGCCTCTGAGGGTTATTATTACGGTGTTGTTCGTGGGATCCTGCTGTGCACGGATTCCCTCTCAGAACGGTCGCGGGTGAGGGGGAGCGGTGAGGGGGTTGGGGGGGGGGGAGGGGGTGGGGGGGGGGGGGAGGGGGCCTCAATGCTGTGGAGAGATATTTCTCCTGTAGGTTTACTCTGGTGCTTTTCAGTGTCGTCAAGTGTGACAGGCCGTCTGTCACCCGCCTGTTTCTGGGCCGGTTCCATGTCAAGGACCCCAGACAATGGAGTCTGGCCTTTTTCTCCCCGTTGCGCTCCGACGAGCAACCCACAAATCAGGCGAGTGGGACGCGAGGGCTGGCAGCCTTGGCCTTCTGAGCGGCTGAGAAATAAGCCTCTGTCGGCCACTCGTTCACCCGCCGCGTTAGGCCGAAGCCTGACCGAGGCCCACCCCAATGCTCCCGTCGGCCT
>NW_027309226.1:0-45662 GCF_047496885.1 Scyliorhinus torazame | reverse complement strand
AGTAGAATTTGAAATCCTTGATGATAATAGGTTGACAAACAAATAAAGCAGTTGGTTTACAAATCACTGGAGTCTGTAACTCCCGAGAAAATGTAATTTGACCTGCGGTCTGTTCCTTCCCAATTACAGACCGTGCGACTGCTCCATTTATCAGCCAATTCAATAAAGTTACATGTCAGACGGCAAATGGAGCTCGCTCAGTCCCGCAAGCTGATGGAGCTGCTCATTCTTGACCAATATAAATGCTACTTCCTCACTGTAACATATAGCATTTGTTCCACAATTCAACATAATTAATTATTTAATATTCACCAGTAATCACATTATTGAAGAAAAGGAATTCTTTCAAGTTACTAAACTAATGAAACTTTTATTATTCCCAACAGAAGCATGAAATTCTAACTTTTCCAATATGATCTCTCGGCTCTATAAAATAACACTCACTTTATTAACAACATCTCGATTCTCAGCAGAGGGTACTATATTATATTGCACACTGAAGAAAGGAACAATAAAGTGCTTTTATTCATGTTGGCAGCGACTGCTAACACATTCTGAAATTCTCCTTCACATCTGCCTGAACATTTACACTTGGTAACATTCCTGACACAATGGCCGGAATTGCCCAGATGTTGAGGCTGACAAGATGGTCCACTACCTCCATTGGCACACCCCTATCGTCATTTTCCCCGCAGCGTTCCATCAGAAACCCGTCAACAATGCCAAGACCAGAAGATCCCAATGGTGGCCATGCACCCCCCCCCCCCCCCGCACGGTGGATCGAGGGACATCCAGCCCAATGTGTGTGAGACACGACACTCAGCAAAGTGGCACCAACATTTCGGAATCAATTGTTTGTCAATTCAGATATTTTTTCTTCTTCTTTAAATAAATTCAGAGTACCCAATTCTTTTTTTTAAATGAAGGGGCAATTTAGCGGGGCCGACCCACCCTCCTTGCACATCGTTTTTGGTTATGGGGGTAAGACACACGCAGACATGGGGAGAATGTGCAAACTCCACATGGACAGTAACCCACGACCGGGATCGAACACGGGTCCTCGGCGCCGTAAGGCAACAGTGCTAACCACAGTGCTACCGTGTATCCCCTATTGCTTGTGAATTCGAACCCACCTGCAGCCGTGCAGTTGGAGGTTCAGTACTGAGGGAGTGCTGCACTGTCAGAGGGTCAGTACTGAGGGAGTGCTGCATTGTCAGAGGGTCAGTACTGAGGGAGTGCTGCACTGTCAGAGGGTCAGTACTGAGGGAGTGCCGCACTGTTAGAGGGTCAGTACTGAGGGAGTGCTGCATTGTCAGGGGGTCAGTACTGAGGGAGTGCTGCATTGTCAGAGGGTCAGTACTGAGGGAGTGCTGCACTCTCAGACGTTCAGTACTGAGGGAGTGCTGCACTGTCAGAGGGTCAGTACTGAGGGAGTGCCGCACTGTTAGAGGGTCAGTACTGAGGGAGTGCTGCACTGTCAGAGGGTCAGTACTGAGGGAGTGCTGCACTGTCAGAGGGTCAGTACTGAGGGATTGCTGCCCTGTCAGAGGGTCAGTACTGAGGGAGTGCTGCACTGTCAGAGGGTCAGTACTGAGGGATTGCTGCCCTGTCAGAGTGTCAGTACTGAGGGAGTGCTGCACTGTCAGAGGGTCAGTACTGAGGGAGTGCTGCACTGTCAGAGGGTCAGTACTGAGGGAGTGCCGCACTGTCAGAGGGTCAGTACTGAGGGAGCGCTGCACTGTCAGAGGTTCAGTACTGAGGGAGTGTTGCACTGTCAGAGGGTCAGTACTGAGGGAGTGCTGCACTGTCAGAGGTTCAGTACTGAGGGAGTACTGCACTGTCAGAGGGTCAGTACTGAGGGAGTGCCGCACTGTCAGAGGGTCAGCGCTGAGGGAATGCTGCACTGTCAGAGGGTCAGTCCTGAGGGAGTGCTGCACTTTCAGAGGGTCAGTACTGAGGGAATGCCGCACGGTGAGAGGGTCAGTACTGAGGGAGTGCCGCACGGTGAGAGGGTCAGTACTGAGGGAGTGCCGCACTGTCAGAGGGTCAGTGCTGAGGGAGTGCCGCACTGTCAGAGGGTCAGTACTGAGGGAGTGCCGCACTGTCAGAGGGTCAGCACTGAGGGAGTGCCGCACTGTCAGAGGGTCAGTACTGAGGGAGTGCCGCACGGTGAGAGGGTCAGTACTGAGGGAGTGCCGCACTGTCAGAGGGTCAGTACTGAGGGAGTGCCGCACGGTGAGAGGGTCAGTACTGAGGGAGCGCTGCACTGTCAGAGGGTCAGTACTGAGGGAGCGCTGCACTGTCAGAGGGTCTGTACTGAGGGAGTGCTGCACTTTCAGAGGGTCAGTACTGAGGGAGTGCTGCACTGTCAGAGGGTCAGTGCTGAGGGAGTGCTGCACTTTCAGAGGGTCAGTACTGAGGGAGTGCTGCACTGTCGGAGGGTCAGCGCTGAGGGAATGCTGCACTGTCAGAGGGTCAGTACTGAGGGAGTGCTGCACTGTCAGAGGGTCAGCACTGAGGGAGTGCTGCACTGTCAGAGGATCAGTACTGAGGGAGTGCTGCACTGTCAGAGGGTCAGTACTGAGGGAGTGCTACACTGTCAGAGGATCAGTACTGAGGGAGTGCTGCACTGTCAGAGGGTCAGCACTGAGGGAGTGCTGCACTGTCAGAGGGCCAGTACTGAGGGAGTACCGCACTGTCAGAGGGTCAGTACTGAGGGAGTGCTGCACTGTCAGAGGGTCAGTACTGAGGGAGTGCTGTGCTGTCAGAGGTTCAGGGCTGAGGGAGTGCTGCACTATCAGAGGTTCAGCGCTGAGGGAATGCTGCACTGTCAGAGGTTCAGCGCTGAGGGAATGCTGCACTGTCAGAGGTTCAGCGCTGAGGTGCTACTGGCCTGCCTTGGTCTGCTTTAAAATCGCTGGCTTTTAAAGCAGACCAAGGCAGGCCAGTAGCACGGTTCGATTCCCGTACCAGCCTCCTCGAACAGGCGCCGGAATGTAGCGACTAGGGGCTTTTCACAGTAACTTCATTTGAAGCCTACTTGTGACAATAGCGATTTTCATTTCATTTCATCAAATTTCTTTCAAATTATTTATTTGCATGCGTTTTAAATTCAGCTTGTGTGTTGAAAGGGTGACGCTTGGCATATTTGTGACTGAATCCCCAAGGTGACCCGTTAGCCATTGCTCCACCACAGATCCAGCAGCGTGCACAGTGCAATTTCAGCAATTCGCACCCAAACCTTTTAACACAAACAAGCCCCTTCAATCATACATCAGGTCAAAACCAAATTACTGCGGATGCTGGAATCTGAAACCAAAACAGAAAATGCTGGGCAGTCTCAGCAGATCTGACAGCGTCTGTGGAGAGAGAGAGAGAGAGAGAGAGAGAGAAAGAGAAAGACAGAGAGAGAGTGAGAGAGAGAGGAGAAAGACAGAAAGAGAGAGAGACAGAGGGAGAAAGAGAAAGACAGAGTGAGAGAGAAAGAGAAAGACAGAGTGAGAGAGAAAGAGAAAGACAGAGTGAGAGAGAGAGAAGGAGAAAGACAGAGAGAGAAAGAGAAAGAGAAAGAGAGAGAGAGTGACAGAGAGAGAAAGAGAAAGACAGAGGGAGTGAGAGAGAGAGAATGAGAAAGACGGAGTGAGAGAAAGAGAAAGACAGAGCGAGTGAGAGGGAGAAAGACAGAGAAAGAGAGAGAAAGACAGAGAGAGAGAGAGAGAAAGACAGAGAGAGAGAGAAAGAGAGAGAAAGACAGAGAGAGAGGAAGAGAGAGAAAGACAAAGAGACAGAGAGGCACAGACAGCAAGAGACAGATACAGACAGAGAGAGACAGACAGACAGAGAGAGAGACACAGAGAGAGAGAAAGAAAGAGAGAGAGAGAGACAGAGAGAGACAGACAGACAGAGAGAGAGAGACAGAGAGAGTGAGAGAGCGGGAGAAAGAGAGAGAGAGAGAGAGACAGAGAGCGAGAGACAGAGAGCGACAGGCAGACAGAGAGAGAGACAGAGAGAGAGAGAGAGAGAGAGAGAGAGACAGACAGACAGACACAGACAGAGAGAGAGAGAGAGAGAGAAAGACACAGAGAGAGTGAGAGAGAGAGGGGAAGGACAGAAAGAGAGAAAGAGAGAGAGAGTGACAGAGAGAAAGAGAGAGAGAGAGTGACAGAGAGAGAGAGAGAGAGAGACAGAGAGAGAAAGAGAAAGACAGAGGGAGTGAGAGAGAGAGAAAGACGGAGTGAGAGAGAAAGAGAAAGACAGAGAGAGTGAGAGAGGGAGAAAGACAGAGAGAGAGAGAAAGAGAAAGACAGAGAGAGAGGAAGAGAGAGACAAAGAGACACAGACAGCAAGAGACAGACACAGACAGAGAGAAAGAAAGAGAGAGACAGACAGACAGAGAGCGAAAGACAGAGAGAGAGAGAGAGAGAGACAGAGAGCGACAGACAGAGAGCGAGAGAGAGAGAGAGAGAGAGAGAGACAGACAGACACAGACAGAGAGAGAGAGAGAGAGGGAGAGAGAGAAAGAGAAAGACAGAGAGAGAGTGAGAGAGAGGAGAAAGACAGAAAGAGAGAAAGAGAGAGAGAGTGACAGAGAGAAAGAGAAAGACAGAGAGAGTGAGAGAGAGAAGGAGAAAGACAGAGGGAGTGAGAGAGAGAGAGAGAAAAAGACGAGTGAGAGAGAAAGAGAAAGAGAGAGTGAGAAAGACAGAGAGAGAGAGAAAGACAGAGAGAGAAAGAGAAAGACAGAGAGAGGAAGAGAGAGAGGGAGAGTGGGAGAAAGAGAGAGAGCGAGAGACAGACAGAGAGAGAGAGACAGACACAGACAGAGAGAGAGAGAGAGAGAGAGAGAGAGAGAGAGGGTGAGAGAGAAAGAGAGACAGACAAACAGACAGAGAGAGATAGACACAGACAGAGAGAGATAGAGAGAAAGAGAGAGAGCGAGCAGAGCTAATGCTTTTAGTCATCTAGACTCGAAACGTTAGCCCCCTTTTCTCTCCAGAGATGCTGTCAGACCTGCTGAGATGGTCCAGTATTTCTGATTGTGTCCCTCGAATCACTGCAGCAATGAGGAAGGTCGTTCAGTCCCTTTTGTTCTTTTGCCAATCACCTGAAATGTGCATACTCTGCTTCTCGAACTTTCCACCAATGAGAACTGTTTTTCTCCAGCACTGAATAACCATTCTAAACCCATGCCATGTTGACATGACTCCAATGCAATAGGCAGCAGTGAGAATGTGGTGGTTGTAAGAGAGTGGGAATTCGGAACTCATTCCGTTCAGCTCCCTGAGCTGCTCTGCCATTTGATAAGATCTCAGCTAATCTTTTTCTTAAAATAAATTTAGAGCACCAATTATTTTTTTCCAATTAAGGGGCAATTTAGCGTGGCCAATCCACCTATCCTGCACATCTTTGGATTATGGGGTGAGACCCACGCAGACACGGGGAGAATGTGCAAACTCCACACGGACAGTGACCCGGGGCCGGGATCGAACCCGAATCCTCGGTGCCGTGAGGCAGCTGTGCTAACCACTGCGCAGATTGCTTTTCAGAAAAGGGGACAAGGATGTCAGGCAGGCTTTCAGGGAGCTAGGATGGAAGCTCAGAACTAGAACAAACAGAGTTGTCATCTCTGGGTTGTTGCCCGTGCCACGTGATAGTGAGATGAGGAATAGGGAGAGAGAGCATTTAAACACGTGGCTACAGGGATGGTGCAGGCGGGAGGGATTCAGATTTCTGGATAACTGGGGCTCTTTCTGGGGAAGGTGGGACCTCTACAGACAGGATGGTCGACATCTGAACCTGAGGGGCACAAATATCCTGGGGGGGAGATTTGTTAGTGCTCTTTGGGGGGGTTTAAACTAATGCAGCAGGGGCATGGGAACCTGGATTGTAGTTTTAGGGTGAGGGAGAATGAGAGTATAGAGGTCAGGAGCACAGATTTGACGTCGCAGGAGGGGGCCAGTGTTCAGGTAGGTGGTTTGAAGTGTGTCTACTTCAATGCCAGGAGTATACGAAACAAGGTAGGGGAACTGGCAGCATGGGTTGGTACCTGGGACTTCGATGTTGTGGCCATTTCGGAGACATGGATAGAGCAGGGACAGGAATGGATGTTGCAGGTTCCGGGGTTTAGGTGTTTTAGTAAGCTCAGAGAAGGAGGCAAAAGAGGGGGAGGTGTGGCGCTGCTAGTCAAGAGCAGTATTACGGTGGCGGAGAGGATGCTAGATGGGGACTCTTCTTCCGAGGTAGTATGGGCTGAAGTTAGAAACAGGAAAGGAGAGGTCACCCTGCTGGGAGTTTTTTTATAGGCCTCCAAATAGTTCTAGGGATGTAGAGGAAAGGATGGCGAAGATGATTCTGGATATGAGCGAAAGTAACAGGGTAGTTATTAAGGAAGACTTTAACTTTCCAAATATGACTGGAAAAGATATAGTTCGAGTACAATAGATGGGTCGTTTTTTGTACAGTGTGTGCAGGAGGGTTTCCTGAAACAATATGTTGACAGGCCAACAAGAGGCGAGGCCACGTTGGATTTGGTTTTGGGTTATGAACCAGGCCAGGTGTTGGATTTGGAGGTAGGAGAGCACTTTGGGGACAGTGACCACAATTCGGTGACGTTTACGTTAATGATGGAAAGGGATAAGTATACACCGCAGGGCAAGAGTTATAGCTGGGGGAAGGGCAATTATGATGCCATTAGACGTGACTTGGGGGGGATAAGGTGGAGAAGTAGGCTGCAAGTGTTGGGCACACTGGATAAGTGGGGCTTGTTCAAGGATCAGCTACTGCGTGTTCTTGATAAGTATGTACCGGTCAGACAGGGAGGAAGGCGTCGAGCGAGGGAACCGTGGTTTACCAAGGAAGTGGAATCTCTTGTTAAGAGGAAGAAGGAGGCCTACGTGAAGATGAAGTGTGAAGTTTCGGTTGGGGCGATGGATAGTTACAAGGTAGCGAGGAAGGATTTAAAGAGAGAGCTAAGACGAGCATGGAGGGGACATGAAAAGTATTTGTCAGGAAGGATCAAGGAAAACCCAAAAGCTTTCTATAGGTATGTCAGGAATAAGCGAATGACTAGGGAAAGAGTAGGACCAGTCAAGGACAGGGATGGGAAATTGTGTGTGGAGTCTGAAGAGATAGGCGAGATACTAAATGAATATTTTTCGTCAGTATTCACTCAGGAAAAAGATAATGTTGTGGAGGAGAATGCTGAGCCCTAGGCTAATAGAATAGATGGCATTGAGGTACGTAGGGAAGAGGTGTTGGCAATTCTGGACAGGCTGAAAATAGATAAGTCCCCGGGACCTGATGGGATTTATCCTAGGATTCTCTGGGAGGCCAGGGAAGAGATTGCTGGACCTTTGGCTTTGATTTTTATGTCATCATTGGCTACAGGAATAGTGCCAGAGGACTGGAGGACAGCAAATGTGGTCCCTTTGTTCAAAAAGGGGAGCAGAGACAACCCTGGCAACTATAGACCGGTGAGCCTCACGTCTGTAGTGGGTAAAGTCTTGGAGGGGATTATAAGAGACAAGATTTATAATCATCTAGATAGGAATAATATAATCAGGGATAGTCAGCATGGCTTTGTGAAGGGTAGGTCATGCCTCACAAACCTTATTGAGTTCTTTGAGAAGGTGACTGAACAGGTAGACGAGGGTAGAGCAGTTGATGTGGTGTATATGGATTTCAGCAAAGCGTTTGGTAAGGTTCCCCACGGTAGGCTATTGCAAAAAATACGGAGGCTGGGGATTGAGGGTGATTTAGAGATGTGGATCAGAAATTGGCTAGCTGAAAGAAGACAGAGGGTGGTGGTTGATGGGAAATGTTCAGAATGGAGTACAGTCACAAGTGGAGTACCACAAGGATCTGTTCTGGGGCCATTGCTGTTTGTCATTTTTATCAATGACCTAGAGGAAGGCGCAGAAGGGTGGGTGAGTAAATTTGCAGACGATACTAAAGTCGGTGGTGTTGTCGATAGTGTGGAAGGATGTAGCAGGTTACAGAGGGATATAGATAAGCTGCAGAGCTGGGCTGAGAGGTGGCAAATGGAGTTTAATGTAGAGAAGTGTGAGGTGATTCACTTTGGAAGGAATAACAGGAATGCGGAATATTTGGATAATGGTAAAGTTCTTGAAAGTGTGGATGAGCAGAGGGATCTAGGTGTCCATGTACATAGATCCCTGAAAGTTGCCACCCAGGTTGATAGGGTTGTGAAGAAGGCCTATGGAGTGTTGGCCTTTATTGGTAGAGGGATTGAGTTCCGGAGTCGGGAGGTCATGTTGCAGCTGTACAGAACTCTGGTACGGCCGCATTTGGAGTATTGCGTACAGTTCTGGTCACCGCATTATAGGAAGGACGTGGAGGCTTTGGAGCGGGTGCAGAGGAGATTTACCAGGAATTTGCCTGGTATGGAGGGAAAATCTTATGAGGAAAGACTGATGGACTTGAGGTTGTTTTCGTTGGAGAGAAGAAGGTTAAGAGGAGACTTAATAGAGGCATACAAAATGATCAGGGGGTTGGATAGGGTGGACAGTGAGAGCCTTCTCCCGCGGATGGATATGGCTGGCACGAGGGGACATAACTTTAAACTGAGGGGTAATAGATATAGGACAGAGGTCAGAGGTAGGTTCTTTACGCAAAGAGTAGTGAGGCCGTGGAATGCCCTACCTGCTACAGTAGTGAACTCGCCAACATTGAGGGCATTTAAAAGTTTATTGGATCAACATATGGATGATAACGGCATAGTGTAGGTTAGATGGCTTTTGTTTTGGTGCAACATCGTGGGCCGAAGGGCCTGTACTGCGCTGTATTGTTCTATGTTCTAAAATGCAGAGAGCTGCCAAACAACTTGAGGTTTGCGGCTGAGTTCTTACCTCCAGGGTGCAGAGAGCGTTTCTCAGAATGTCTGCTGTGTGACATCACACATTCTTAGGATTTCCTCCCAGCCGATTGCTTTGTGCAGTCAGCAACAGTTCAATTTAATTTGGTGAAGGTCCCTTATTCTGACTGTGGACAAGTACATGAAGCAGAACAATGTAATAGTAATCTCACTAGTGGCGGAGTGGATGAGGCTGTAACAGCTTGTGATGAGGAATTTGCATTGTCGTGACACCAGTATACCCCTTTGGCGAATCAAGCATGGCACAGACTGAATTACACAGGGCATTCTGACCAAACAGCAGCACTCATCAACTTCTTCAAAATCAGTCCCGACACATTTCTGGCTGAGTTTGTTTTTTAAAATATATTCATTTGCGGGATGTGGGCGTCGCTGGCCAGGCCAGTATTTATTGCCCATCCCTAATTGCCCTTCAGAAGGTGGCGGTGAGCTGCCTTCTTGAACCGCTGCAGTCCCTGTGGTGTAGGTACACCCACTGTGCTGTTAGGGAGGGAGTTCCAGGTGTTGACCCAGCGACAGTGAAGGAACGGCCGATATATTTCCAAGTCAGGGTGGTGAGTGACTTGGAGGGGAACCTCCAGGTGGTGATGTTCCCAGGTATCTGCTGCTCTTGTCTTTCTGGATGGGAATGGTCTTGGGTTTGGAAGGTGCTGCTCAAGGAACCTTACAGAGTTCCTGCAGTGATCTTGTAGATGGTACACACGCTGCTCCTATTCACTGGTAGTGGAGGGAGTCGGTACTGAAGGTGGTGGATTGGGTGCCAATCAGGCGGCTGTTTTGTCCTGGATGGTGTTGAGCTTCTTGAGTGTTGTTGGAGCTGCACTCACCCAGGCAAGTGGAGAGTGTTCCATCACACTCCTGACTTGTGCCTTGTAGATGATGGACAGGCTTTGGGAAGTTACTCCCCACAGTAACTGGGGGAATAACACAGTGCCTTCAGCTGTCAAAACCATCCCAGCCTCTGACCTGCCCTGGTAGCCCAGTATTTATATGGCTAGTCCAGTTCAGTTTCTGATCAATGATAACCCCCAGGATGTTGATAGGGGGGATTCAGCGATGGTAATGCCATTGAATGTCATGGGGCGATGGTTAGATCCTCTCCTGTAGGAGATGGTCATTGCCTGGCACTTGTGTGGCAGGAATGTTACTCATCAGCCCAATACTTGCTGCATTTGGACAGGGACTGCTTCATTATCTGAGGAGTCACGAATGGTGCTGAATATTGTCATCTGCAAACATTCCCACTCTGATCTTGCGTTGGAAGGAAGGTCATTGATGAAGCAGCTGAAGATGGTTGGGCCTAGGACACTGCCTTGAGGAACAGGTGACAAAGTTCCAGACTGAATCATTTTTTAAGTCTTGTATCAACGATTTGCTTTCTGCAGTTTTGAAAAACAGACAAGGCGTCACGCCTCACATGCACTTCAGTGGGTGTCTGGGTCGAATATATAATTTTTTAAAATTTAGAGTACCCAATTATTTGGTTTTCCAATTAAGGGGTTGGTTTAGCACAGTGGGCTAAACAGCTGGCCTGTAATGCAGAACAATGCCAGCAGCACGGTTCAATTCCCGTACCAGCCTCCCCGAACAGGCGCCGGAATGTGGCGACTAGGGGCTTATCACAGTAACTTCATTGAAGCCTACTTGTGACAATAAGCAAAAAAAAAAAAAAAAAAAATTTTAGCGTGGCTAATCCACCTAACCTGCACATCTTTTGGGTTGTGGGGGTGAAACCCACGCAAACACGGGGAGAATGTGCAAACTCCAGACGGACAGTGACCCAGGGCCGGGATTCGAACCCGGGGCCCTCAGCGTCGTAGTCCCAGTGCTAACCACTACGCCACGTGCCGCCCTCTGGGTCGTATATACGTTAGTCATTAGCAGCCCAGCTCAGTGCCTTTCTCTCTCAATCATGTGACGACATTTTCAGGATTCTGTCTACACTGATTATGTCCAATCCTTGTTCGCCTCACATTCTAAATTAAATCCAACATACTGAATACAAACATATGGATGTCAAAATCAATCATATCTTCCAGAAGATGATAACAGACCCAACCTGCAGGGTTGGTAATTCTGGATCAGTAATAACCCTGTACCCTGGTGGTAATATCAACAACAACATAAATCTATAGAGTGTCTTCAATAAAATATCATAATTCACCTCGAGGAACATTACCAATGTGACACTGATCCACAGAAAGGGATATTAGGTCAGATCAGCACCAATTCAGTCAAAAAGGTGGATTGTGACGAATGTGTCAAAGTAAGGAAATTGTGATCGAGATCCGGAGTTGGTTAAGGAGGAGAATCTAGACCTTATGGTTTTGGCAGCTGAAGGCACGGCTGTCAATATTGGGACAATTAAAATCGAGGGTGAGGGGTGTTCGCGACCGTGTCTGAGGAGCTGTTCGTCACGGAGGGGGTTGGGGGGGGGGGGTGAAAAAGGGGGAAAAGTTCTACACATGGTGCAGTCGACTGCTGGGAAGTTGTGCTGCAAACCTTTTTGATACACGTTTGTAATAAAATACTTTTTAATAAAATAAAATAGAGGATGTACGAGAGGAATGCAGAGATACATTGGAGGGCTCTGGGACTGGAGGAGGTTACAGAGAGAGAGGGAGGAGTGTAGGGATATATTGGAGGGCTCTGGGACTGGAGGAGGTTACAGAGAGAGAGGGAGGAGTGTAGGGATATATTGGAGGGCTCTGGGACTGGAGGAGGTTACA
This sequence comes from Scyliorhinus torazame, assembly GCF_047496885.1. Classification (NCBI taxonomy): domain Eukaryota; kingdom Metazoa; phylum Chordata; class Chondrichthyes; order Carcharhiniformes; family Scyliorhinidae; genus Scyliorhinus; species Scyliorhinus torazame. The sequence goes on along the minus strand of NW_027309226.1, from coordinate 34,040 downwards.
GAGAGAGAGGGAGGAGCGTAGGGATATATTGGAGGGCTCTGGGACTGGAGGAGGTTAGAGAGAGAGAGGGAGGAGTGTAGGGATATATTGGAGGGCTCTGGGACTGGAGGAGGTTACAGAGAGAGGGAGGGAGGAGTGTAGGGATATATTGGAGGGCTCTGGGACTGGAGGAGGTTACAGAGAGAGAGGGAGGAGTGTAGCGATATATTGGAGGGCTCTGGGACTGGAGGAGATTACAGAGATAGGGAGGGGTGAGGCGTTGGGAGTTATTTGAAAACCAGGATGAGAATTTTAAAACTGAGATGATGTTTAACTTGGAACCAATATCGGCTAAAAAACACATGCATGCTGGGTGAAAGGTACTTTGTGCGAGTTAAGACGCAGGCAGAACTTTGGAGGATATTAAGTTTGTTGTGGCAACCTCCTGTCTCGAAAGACGATGGTTTTGTGCCATGGTGGTCAATTTGATGTTGTGCATCGGCGGGGGTGGTTGAGAAGCTCCACTCTGGCCTGGCAGTCTCCGTGCATTTGCTGCAGGAGAAGACAGGGGACTGAGAATCCGCAGGGTTTGCTGACCCCTGTGCTCTCTTCGTGACCAGCCGAGTTTATCATTTCTGCTCGCTTCTTCCAACCCTTTCCAAGTTGTCAGCGTTAACGCCCACAATCTTCACATCTCGCTTGCAGGTGATATTTTTCATCATTATTCATTCGGTCATGGCATGATGGCGTCACGGGCCATGCCAGCAATTCTTGCCCATCCCGAACTGTGCTTGCTCGGCGATTTCAGAGGCTATTTAAGAGTCGTTGCTGAGGCTCTGCAGTCACATGGGTTTCATGGTCCTCATTGGACTTCAATTCCAGATTTTTATTGAATTCAAATTTCACCATCTGCAGTGGCAGGATTTGAACCCGCATTCCCAGAGTGTTACCCTGGGTTTCTGGATTACTAGTCCAGTGACGACAGCACTACACCACCACGTCCCACCTTGCAGTGAAGGTATGGACACCCGAGACGTTTGGGCCCCAGAGGCCAGGTCATTGGTCTTTGGGTGTACGACCATCATCCACCTGATGAATGTGGCTGAGACAACACAAGACATGTTGGCTCTGTAATGAGCCTATGCTGATGGAATTAGAGTACCCCAAAACCTAGTCTGTCAAGAGATAGCGAGGATACGCCGGAGACAGCGATCATGGAAATTGTCCAGCCCTTTCCCCAGCCTAGCCTGCCCTGTCCAGGTCTCACCACTGGTGAGGACCGTGCTGAGGACACAGGCTTGTAGAGTCAGACCTCAGTGTTCCCAGTCAGGTACCACACCCTCTTACTCAGCTTGGACATCACAGCTGGACCTTTGTGATGTTCATCTTGATTTCTGCACCGAGTGACAGATTGTTGGTGATTGTACAGAGGAACACCTTCAGTGGAAAATGGACAGACTCTCTCGCATCTGTAAAATGGTTGGCCAGAAAGATAAAGAGTCACAGTCCTGAATGTTACCGTAGTGCGATCTACCAGCATTGACAATGGTTATTGATAGCTTTGCATAGCCAGGCTCCATTGAGTTTATCGAGGGTAGAATGTGGGAGGCTGGTCAGGAGTGACCAGAGGCAGGGGTGGAGTCAGGGGATGTTGGCAAGGTGGAACCTGGTGATGGCCAAGATTTACCGTCAGAAGTTGAGCTCTGGGTGAAATATGACATCGGGGTTGCAGACAGTCTGAATCAGCTTCAAACAGTAACCAAGGAGAGAGATGGAGTCAGTTGCTAGGGAACAGATTTTGGAGCAGGAACTGAAGACAACGTCTTCAGTCATTCCAATATTTAACTGGAAGAAATATCTGCCCATCCAGTACTTTGGGATGCAGGTGTTGTTGGCTGGGTCAGCATTTATTGCCCAACCCGGCAGTGGGTCTGGAGTCACGTGTAGGCCAGACCAGGTGAGGGCGGCAGATTTCCTTCCCTGAAGGACATTAGTGAACCAGATGTTTTTTTTTTTTTACGACAATCGGCAATGGTTTCATGGTCATCATTAGACTTTTAATTCCAGATTTTTATTTATTGAATTCAAATTTCACCATCTGCCGGGGTGGGATTTGAACTCGGGACACAGAGCGTGACTCTGGGGCTCTGGATTACTCGTCCAGTAACAAAACCACTACACCACTGCCTCGCCCGACTGAATGTCGGATAAGTAGTCTGATACTTTAGCAACAGTGGTGGAGGGGTGGAGAGAGGTGGTGGTGAGGTTGAGGTGGGTGTACATCCTCAGTGTACATGAGAAAACTAACAGTGTGTTTACAGCTGATGTCACGGAGGGGCAGCATGGATATTAAAAATAGGACGGGGCGGGAACAGGAAAAGAAACCATTGCAAGTGATACGCGGGCGGTGATTAGATGGATAAGAATGTGACCAGCAAGTACTGTCTCAAGCAGCTGGATGAAGGTGTGATGTTGGAGGAGGATACGGAGAGCAAGCATGTCAAAGTCTGCAGAAACCTCAGAGTGAACCAGAATGTCACCGGAGACTTTGGTAAGAACCACGTCTTTATTGCGAAAGGGCAGAAACCTGAATGGAGTGTGTCAAACGTGGACCTCCAGGGAGAGTGTGCAAACATTGAAGGAAATTGTGAAAGTTTTCTGTGGACACAGAGAGAACGTTTCCTCTTGTGGGAAGAGCAGAACGAGAGGCCGTTGAGATGAGTCACCAAGAAATCCAATCGGGAATTCAGGAGAAACCTCTTTACCCAGAGAGAGTGAGAACGTGGAACTCGCTCCCACAGCGAGTGAGTGTAGTGATTAGTGTAGAGACATTTAAGGAGAGACTGGACAAGGACATGAGGGAAAGGAGGGCAGAGGGTTATGATGGCAGATTTAACATAGAACATAGAAAAATACTGCACAGAACAGACCCTTCGGCCCACGATGTTGTGCCGAACCTTTGTCCTAGATTAATCATAGATTATCATTGAATTTACAGTGCAGAAGGAGGCCATTCGGCCCATTGAGTCTGCACCGGCTCTTGGAAAGAGCACCCTACCCATAGTCAACACCACCACCCAACACTAAGGGCAATTTTGGACACTAAGGGCAATTTATCATGGCCAATCCATCTAACCTGCACATCTTTGGGCTGTGGGAGGAAACCGGAGCACCCGGAGGAAACCCACGCAGACATGGTGAGGATGTGCAGACTCCACACAGACAGTGACCCAAGCCGGAATCGAACCTGGGACCCTGGAGCTGTGAAGCAATTGTGCTATCCACAATGCTACCGTGCTGCCCTTAAGAACAAATAAATCTACACTATATCATTTTACCATAATCCATGTACCTATCCAATAGCTGCTTGAAGGTCCCTAATGTTTCCGACTCAACTACTTCCACAGGCAGTGCATTCCATGCCCCCACTACTCTCTGGGTAAAGAACCTACCTCTGACATCCCCCTATATCTTCCACCATTCACCTTAAATTTATGTCCCCTTGTAATGGTTGTTCCACCCGGGGAAAAAGTCTCTGACTGTCTACTCCATCTATTCCCCTGATCATCTTATAAACCTCTATCAAGTCGCCCCTCATCCTTCTCCGTTCAAATGAGAAAAGGCCTAGCACCCTCAACCTTTCCTCGTAAGACCTACTCTCCATTCCAGGCAACATCCTGGTAAATCTCCTTTGCACCTTTTCCAAAGCTTCCACATCCTTCCTAAAATGAGGTGACCAGAACTGTACACAGTACTCCAAATGTGGCCTTACCAAAGTTTTATACTGCTGCATCATCACCTCACGGCTCTTAAATTCAATCCCTCTGTTAATGAACGCGAGCACACCATAGGCCTTCTTCGCAGCTCTATCCACTTGAGTGGCAACTTTCAAAGATGTATGAACATAGACCCCAAGATCTCTCTGCTCCTCCACATTGCCAAGAACTCTACCGTTAACCCTGTATTCCGCATTCATATTTGTCCTTCCAAAATGGACAACCTCACACTTTTCAGGGTTAAACTCCATCTGCCACTTCTCAGCCCAGCTCTGCATTCTATCTATTTCTCTTTGCAGCCGACAACAGCACTCCTCACTATCCACAACTCCACCAATCTTCGTATCGTCTGTAAATTTACTGACCCACCCTTCAACTCCCTCATCCAAGTCATTAATGAAAATCACAAACAGCAGAGGGCCCAGAACTGATCCCTGCGGTACACCACTGGAAACTGGGATCCAGGCTGAATATTTGCCATCCACCACCACTCTCTGGCTTCTATCGGTTAGCCAGTTCGTTATCCAACTGGCCAGATTTCCCACTATCCCATGCCTCCTTACTTTCTGCAGAAGTCTACCATGGGGAACCTGATCAAATGCCTTACTAAAATCCATGTACACTACTACATCCACTGCTTTACCTTCATCCACATGCTTGGTCACCTCCTCAAAGAATTCAATAAGACTTGTAAGGCAAGACCTACCCCTCACAAATCCGTGCTGACTATCCCTAATCAAGCAGTGTCTTTCCAGATGCTCAGAAATCCTATCCTTCAGTACCCTTTCCATGACTTTGCCTACCACCGAAGTAAGACTAACTGGCCTGTAATTCCCAGGGTTATCCCTAGTCCCTTTTTTGAACAGGAGCACGACATTCGCCACTCTCCAATCCCCTGGTACCACCCCTGTTGACAGTGAGGACGAAAAGATCATTGCCAACGGCTCTGCAATTTCATCTCTTGCTTCCCATAGAATCCTTGGATATATACCGTCAGGCCCGGGGGACTTGTCTATCCTCAAGTTTTTCAAAATGCCCAACACATCTTCCTTCCGAACAAGTATTTCCTCGAGCTTACCAGTCTGTTTCATACTGTCCTCTCCAACAATATGGCCCCTCTCATTTGTAAATACAGAAGTACTCGTTCAAGACCTCTCCTATCTCTTCAGACTCAATACACAATCTCCCGCTACTGTCCTTGATCGGACCTACCCTCGCTCTAGTCATTCTCATATTTCTCACATATGTGTAAAAGGCCTTGGGGTTTTCCTTGATCCTACCCACCAAAGATTGTTCATGCCCTCTCTTAGCTCTCCTAATTCCTTTCTTCAGTTCCCTCCTGGCTATCTTGTATCCCTCCAACGCCCTGTCTGAACCTCGTTTCCTCAGCCTTACATAAGTCTCCTTTTTCCTCTTAACAAGACATTCAACCTCTCTTGTCAACCATGCTTCCCTCACTCGACCATCTCTTCCCTGCCTGACAGGGACATACATATCAAGGACACGTAGTACCTGTTCCTTGAACAAGTTCCACATTTCACTTGTGTCCTTCCCTGACAGCCCATGTTTGCAGCTTATGCACTTCAATTCTTGTCTGACAACATCATATACCGCTTTGGATACTTGTGGGGGGGACGACTTACCAGGGGTAAGCCATGGGGTACGGGCCTCTGGCACGGAGTCTGTCCCTGTTGCTCAGAAGGGAAGGGGGGAGAGGAGCAGAGCATTAGTAATTGGGGACTCTATAGTCAGGGGCACAGATAGGAGATTTTGTGGGAGCGGGAGAGACTCACGTTTGGTATGTTGCCTCCCAGGTGCAAGGGTACGTGATGTCTCGGATCGTGTTTTCCGGGTCCTTAGGGGGGAGGGGAGCAGCCCCAAGTCGTGGTCCACATTGGCACCAACGACATAGGTAGGAAAGGAGACAAGGATGTCAGGCAGGCTTTCAGGGAGCTAGGATGGAAGCTCAGAACTAGAACAAACAGAGTTGTTATCTCTGGGTTGTTGCCCGTGCCACGTGATAGTGAGATGAGGAATAAGGAGAGAGAGCATTTAAACACGTGGCTACAGGGATGGTGCAGGCGGGAGGGATTCAGACTTTTGGATAACTGGGGCTCTTTCTGGGGAAGGTGGGACCTCTACAGACAGGATGGTCTACATCTGAACCTGAGGGGCACAAATATCCTGGGGGGGAGATTTGTTAGTGCTCTTTGGGGGGGTTTAAACTAATGCAGCAGGGGCATGGGATCCTGGATTGTAGTTTTAGGGTAAGGGAGAATGAGAGTATAGAGGTCAGGAGCACAGATTTGACATCGCAGGAGGGGGCCAGTGTTCAGCTAGGTGGTTTGAAGTGTGTCTACTTCAATGCCAGGAGTATACGAAACAAGGTAGGGGAACTGGCAGCGTGGGTTGGTACCTGGGACTTCGATGTTGTGGCCATTTCGGAGACATGGATAGAGCAGGGACAGGAATGGATGTTGCAGGTTCCGGGGTTTAGGTGTTTTAGTAAGCTCAGAGAAGGAGGCAAAAGAGGGGAGGTGTGGCGCTGCTAGTCAAGAGCAGTATTACGGTGGCGGAGAGGATGCTAGATGGGGACTCTTCTGCCGAGGTAGTATGGGCTGAAGTTAGAAACAGGAAAGGAGAGGTCACCCTGTTGGGAGTTTTTTATAGGCCTCCTAATAGTTCTAGGGATGTAGAGGAAAGGATGGCGAAGATGATTCTGGATATGAGCGAAAGTAACAGGGTAGTTATTATGGGAGATTTTAACTTTCCAAATATTGACTGGAAAAGATATAGTTCGAGTACAATAGATGGGTCGTTTTTTGTACAGTGTGCGCAGGAGGGTTTCCTGAAACAATATGTTGACAGGCCAACAAGAGGCGAGGCCACGTTGGATTTGGTTTTGGGTAATGAACCAGGCCAGGTGTTGGATTTGGAGGTAGGAGAGCACTTTGGGGACAGTGACCACAATTCGGTGACGTTTACGTTAATGATGGAAAGGGATAAGTATACACCGCAGGGCAAGAGTTATAGCTGGGGGAAGGGAAATTATGATGCCATTAGACGTGACTTGGGGGGGATAAGGTGGAGAAGTAGGCTGCAAGTGTTGGGCACACTGGATAAGTGGGGCTTGTTCAAGGATCAGCTACTGCGTGTTCTTGATAAGTATGTACCGGTCAGACAGGGAGGAAGGCGTCGAGCGAGGGAACCGTGGTTTACCAAGGAAGTGGAATCTCTTGTTAAGAGGAAGAAGGAGGCCTATGTGAAGATGAAGTGTGATGTTTCAGTTGGGGCGATGGATAGTTACAAGGTAGCGAGGAAGGATCTAAAGAGAGAGCTAAGACGAGCAAGGAGGGGACATGAGAAGTATTTGGCAGGAAGGATCAAGGAAAACCCAAAAGCTTTCTATAGGTATGTCAGGAATAAGCGAATGACTAGGGAAAGAGTAGGACCAGTCAAGGACAGGGATGGGAAATTGTGTGTGGAGTCTGAAGAGACAGGCGAGATACTAAATGAATATTTTTCGTCAGTATTCACTCAGGAAAAAGATAATGTTGTGGAGGAGAATGCTGAGCCCCAGGCTAATAGAATAGATGGCATTGAGGTACGTAGGGAAGAGGTGTTGGCAATTCTGGACAGGCTGAAAATAGATAAGTCCCCGGGACCTGATGGGATTTATCCTAGGATTCTATGGGAGGCCAGGGAAGAGATTGCTGGACCTTTGGCTTTGATTTTTATGTCATCATTGGCGACAGGAATAGTGCCAGAGGACTGGAGGACAGCAAATGTGGTCCCTTTGTTCAAAAAGGGGAGCAGAGACAACCCCGGCAACTATAGGCTGGTGAGCCTCACGTCTGTAGTGGGTAAAGTCTTGGAGGGGATTATAAGAGACAAGATTTATAATCATCTAGATAGGAATAATATGATCAGGGATAGTCAGCATGGCTTTGTGAAGGGTAGGTCATGCCTCACAAACCTTATTGAGTTCTTTGATAAGGTGACTGAACAGGTAGACGAGGGTAGAGCAGTTGATGTGGTGTATATGGATTTCAGCAAAGCATTTGATAAGGTTCCCCACGGTAGGCTATTGCAAAAAAATACGGAGGCTGGGGATTGAGGGTGATTTAGAGATGTGGATCAGAAATTGGCTAGCTGAAAGAAGACAGAGGGTGGTGGTTGATGGGAAATGTTCAGAATGGAGTACAGTCACAAGTGGAGTACCACAAGGATCTGTTCTGGGGCCGTTGCTGTTTGTCATTTTTATCAATGACCTAGAGGAAGGCGCAGAAGGGTGGGTGAGTAAATTTGCAGACGATACTAAAGTCGGTGGTGTTGTCGATAGTGTGGAAGGATGTAGCAGATTACAGAGGGATATAGATAAGCTGCAGAGCTGGGCCGAGAGGTGGCAAATGGAGTTTAATGTAGAGAAGTGTGAGGTGATTCACTTTGGAAGGAATAACAGGAATGCGGAATATTTGGCTAATGGTAAAGTTCTTGAAAGTGTGGATGAGCAGAGGGATCTAGGTGTCCATGTACATAGATCCCTGAAAGTTGCCACCCAGGTTGATAGGGTTGTGAAGAAGGCCTATGGAGTGTTGGCCTTTATTGGTAGAGGGATTGAGTTCCGGAGTCGGGAGGTCATGTTGCAGCTGTACAGAACTCTGGTACGGCCGCATTTGGAGTATTGCGTACAGTTCTGGTCACCGCATTATAGGAAGGACGTGGAGGCTTTGGAGCGGGTGCAGAGGAGATTTACCAGGATGTTGCCTGGTATGGAGGGAAAATCTTATGAGGAAAGGCTGATGGACTGGAGGTTGTTTTCGTTGGAGAGAAGAAGGTTAAGAGGAGACTTAATAGAGGCATACAAAATGATCAGGGGGTTGGATAGGGTGGACAGTGAGAGCCTTCTCCCACGGATGGATATGGCTGGCACGAGGGGACATAACTTTAAACTGAGGGGTAATAGATATAGGACAGAGGTCAGAGGTAGGTTCTTTACGCAAAGAGTAGTGAGGCCGTGGAATGCCCTACCTGCTACAGTGGTGAACTCGCCAATATTGAGGGCATTTAAAAGTTTATTGGATAAACATATGGATGATAATGGCATAGTGTAGGTTGGATGGCTTTTGTTTCGGTGCAACATCGTGGGCCGAAGGGCCTGTACTGCGCTGTATTGTTCTATGTTCTATGTTCTAACTCCCTAAACTCGTTTATTACCTCCACACCCCTTTTCCTACCTACGTCGTTGGTACCAATGTGCACCACGACTTCTGGCTGCTCCCCCTCCCCCTTAAGGATCCTGAAGACACGATCCGAGACATCCCTGGCCCTGGCACCCGGGAGGCAACATACCTTCCGGGAGTCTCGCTCGCGACCACAGAATCTCCTATCTATTCCTCGAACCATTGAATCTCCAACTACTATTGCTTTTCTATTCTTCCCCCCCTTCCCTTCTGAGCCCCAGAGCCAGACTCAGTGCCAGAGACCTGGCCGCTAGGGCCTTCCCCCGGTAGGTCACCCCCCAACAGCATCCAAAACGGTATACTTGTTTTGAAGGGGAACGGCCACGAGGGATCCCTGCACTGTCTGCCTGTTTGTTTTCTTTCCCCTGACTGTAACCCAGCTACTCTTGTCCTGTACCTCGGGTGTGGTTACCTCCCTGTAACTCTTCTCTATCACCCCCTCTGCCTCCCGAATGATCCGAAGTTCATCCAGCTTCAGCTCCAGTTCCCTAACACGGTCTTTGAGGAGCTGGAGTTGGGTGCACTTCCCACAGGTATAGTCAGCGGGGACACGGGTGGTATCCCTCACCACCCACATCCTACAGGAGGAGCATGCAACTGGCCTAGCCTCCACCCCCTCTTACCTTACAGAATCTAGTTGCCCTGTGGACCAACTGGATCTCCGCCCTCCGACTCTACTCCCAGTCAGCTGCACTCTCTGTAAACTCCTGGCTCTCTTCTCACTCTTTGCGGAAATGTAGGAAACAAAATGAAAGGAGCATCTTACTCCCTCCTCACCTAACTCCCTCAGTCACCAAACTCTCACTATAGCACTCAAATACACCAAATTCAGCACTCAGTGCTGAATATAGGAGGAAAGATGGGAGGAGGTTTGAGTGGAGGATAACCGCTAACATAGACTGTTTGGGCCGAATGGCCTGTTTGTGTCTTATATCCTGTGTCGCTCTCTGCATTTTTTTATTTATTCAGGAGAGGTGGGCCTCACTGACTGGGCCAGCATTTAAGCCCATCTCTGATTGCCCCTTGCACTGAGTGGCCTAACATTTCAGGGGGCATTTAAGATGCGACCGCATCGGTCTGGAGTCACATGTAGGCCAGACCAGGTAAGGACAACAGATTTCCTTCCCTAATGGACACGAGTGAACCAGATGGGTTTTTACGACAATAGTTTCATGGTTACCTCTAGACTTTTAACTCCAGAGGGAGGGGCAGCACGGTAGCACAGTGGTTAGCACTGTTACTTCACAGAACCAGGGGCCTGGGTTTGATTCCCGGCTTGGGTCACTGTCTGTGCGGAATCTGCACGTTCTCCCCGTGTGTGCGTGGGTTTCCTCCGGGTGCTCCGGTTTCCTACCACAGTCCAAAGATGTGGATTGGTTACGCTAAATTGTCCCGTAGTGACCAAACGTTAGGTGGGTTGCTGGGTTCGGGGGTAAGGTAGAGGTGTGGGCATAGGTAGGGTGCTCTTTCAGGGGCTGGTGCAGACTCGATGGGTCGAATGGCCTCCTTCTGCTCTGTAAATTCGATGATTTTTAGTGAGTTCAAACTTCACTATCTGCCACGGTGGGATTTGAACCGGGATCCCCAGATCATCACCCTGGGTCTCTGGATTACTGGTCTAATGACAATACCATTGCACCATTTCCTCCCCTAATTTGGGAGGTGTCAATTTTTTATTGAATTTGGGAAAGCACGGGGAAATGAGAGATGAAGTGTGAGTGAAAATGCCAAATGACGGTATCAATAAGCACCCTGGCTGCCAACTTTAATCTGCTTTAATGTTGTTGTGACCTCGTGCACAGTTGCACTATTGATGGTAAAATTTCCTAAATGTGACGATTCTCATGGCATGGTTGGTTCCCACTATAATCATCACTATCGCAACCACATTGTGGCCCTTCACTAGATTCTGGAACAATTAGAATGGTTACGTCCACTTTATAACCAGCAGCTCGAATGGAATTCTGAAAGAAATTACATTTACATGCATTTTTCATGAAGTCATTATACATTTTGGTGACACAGCCCCTGTAGTCTGCGCTCTTGACAAAAACCTGGATACAGTGTTTTTAATTCCCTCCGGGGTTTTTTACAGCTTTAACCAGTTTTCAAAAGCTCGTCTTCCATCCAATCTTTTACAATGTGACAACACTGTTGTAAAATAACCCACATATCACCAAGTACATAGTTTATTCCTTAAACCCCAATCCAGTTCTGAAACAAAACTAGTTCGTTTGAATTAGGTACAACTCGCATTTTTACAGAAAACCGTCTCAAAGAGTGCAATCAAGAATAAACTGGCTCAGAGTTAAAGACGGAACAAGCGGTGGGGGGGGGCAGTTTGACTAAAAACTTTGTCATAGCGTCTGGCTTTGAGGACAAAAGACATGGAGACAGAGGTTTAAGGACGAAATTCTGGAATTAGGGTGAAATGGTGCAAACCACAACTCCCAAAGGTGAGGACCAGTATTTGGGGAATGCAGGAGGCCAAAATAGAAGGTGGAGGTTCCTCTGAGGGTTTAGGGAGGTTGCAGAGAAAGCGGGGGGGGGGGGGGGGGGGGGAGGGGGGGGGGGGGTCCCCGCGGTGAGCACAAGGCGGGGTGGGGTCCCCACGGTGAGCACAAGGGGGGGGGGGTCCCCACGGTGAGGGGGGGTAAATGTAGGAAACACAGCAGCTAATACGGACACAGCAAAACCGTGATAATGACCAGCTAAGCAGTTTTTGTGGTGTTGATTTTGAGAAAGCTTTTTCTCCTGACACAGGAGTCAACTCCCCTGTTTTTCTCGAGAATATGGCCACGGGATATTTCCCGTTCACCTTGAAATTAATACTCCATCGAGCATTTTTACTAAAGTGCTGTTGTGGGGCTTGAACCAGACGCAGAGGCGAGAGGCGGCCAGGGGCAGGGAAGGAAACGGAACTTGATAGGGTTGTTTGGCGGGAATCAAGGACAATGGTTTCAGTCTCTGTAATGTCTAACGAATAGCTGTGTCTCAGTAGGACTGGATGTCAGAGAAAGAGGCAGAGGTGATGGACGGGTAGAGAGAGATAGAGAGAGAGAGAGGCAGAAAGAGAGAGAGGCACAGAGAGAGAGAGGCGCAGAGAGAGAGAGGCAGAGAGAGAGACAGAGAGAGAGAGGCAGAGAGAGAGAGGCAGAGAGACTGAGACAGAGAGAGAGAGGCAGAGAGAGAGAGAGAGAGAGAGAGAGAGAGCAAGAGAGAGGCAGAGAGAGAGAGAGAGAGAGGCAGAAAGAGAGAGAGGCCGAAAGAGAGGCAGAAAGAGAGAGAGAGGCAGAGAGAGAGAGAGAGAGAGGCACAGAGAGGGAGGGGGAGAGGGGAAGAGGTGATGTATGTAGCGAGAGAGGCAGAGGTCATGCACGCAGTGAGAGAGGCGCAGAGGTCATGCATGTAGCGAGAGAGGCAGAGGTGATGCATGCAGGGTAAGTTAATGAGTCCAATGTTACGATCGTGTATGTTGTTTTAATGTAAAGAACATACTCAACAACACTAATTTTGAATCATTTGATAATTTAAATGAAGCGATCCGAAACAGTGTAGATTAAATGCTAACGGTAGAAATTTAAATGAATCAATAACATTAAATAGAATGCGGAGTTATTGTTGCTATTCTAGATGCAGCCCCAACCTTAACGAGCAAGTAACGTCATTGTTTGATTGTGACAGAGTTCCACACTTCGCCACTCTTAGCCTGAAAGATATTTTCAAAGTTCTCTCCTGGAAGACCTGGCTTTAAGGTCACTCCCCCACCCCACTGTCCTAAACTCCCCCCCCCTCCCCTGTCCTAAACTCTCCCTGTCCTAAACTCTTCCCCCCCGCCCCCTGCCCGAAACTCCTCCCCCCCCTGTCCTAAACTCCACCCCCCTTGTCCTAAACCCCCCCCCCCCCCCCACCCCAATGTCCTAAACTCCCCCCCCCTCCTCTGTCCTAAACTCTCCCTGTCCTAAACTCTTCCCCCCCCTGCCCGAAACTCCTCCCCCCCGTCCTAAACTCCCCCCCCCCCGTCCTAAACTCCACCCCCCCGGTCCTAAACATCCCCCCCCCCCGTCCTAAACATCCCCCCCCCCCCCGTCCTAAACTCCCCCCCCACCGCCGTCCTAAACTCCCCCCCCCCGCACCTGTCCTAAACTCCCCACCCCCTTGTCCTAAACTCCCCCCACCCTTGTCCTAAACTCCCCCCCCACCTTGTCCTAAACTCCCCCCCCCCTCCCCCTTGTCCTAAACTCCCCCCCCCCCACCGCCGTCCTAAACTCCCCCCCTTGTCCCAAACTCCCCTCCCCCCACTGTCCTAAACTCCCCCACCACGAGAAAATGCTCCATGAACTCTACCATATCAATCCCTTGCAAAATCCTAAAAGCTTCAATCAAATTACCCCGAAACGGGATATGCCGAGGGATGCAAACATAGATTGTGTAATCTCTCCCAATGATCCAACCCTTTAATGGTCATTAACATTGTGATGGATCTACCCGTTAAATGAATCCCAAATCAGATGAAGCATGGATAAGGAAATAGATCCTTTTTTTGACAGTAGGTTTATTTACAGACACAGCATTACAAATCTCACCCCCTACCTACCAACCATCCAGTGTCCCAGCAAACAAATAGACACAAACAAATAATCAAACAATCAGACCCTGAAAGGGACACTGTAAAAAGACAGAACTTTAACCTATCAAAATAAAATAATCTTTCTGGGGCTGATGATGTAATCCAGCCCTCACGATGCCGACCCCTCCTGCAAGGCCTCGGGCATCGCGTGCTCCAGGGTCAGCATCCTGCAAGGCCTCGGGCATCGCGTGCTCCAGGGTCAGCATCCTGCAAGGCCTCGGGCATCGCGTGCTCCAGGGTCAGCATCCTGCAAGGCCTCGGGCATCGCGTGCTCCAGGGTCAGCATCCTGCAAGGCCTCGGGCATCGCGTGCTCCAGGGTCAGCATCCTGCAAGGCCTCGGGCATCGCGTGCTCCAGGGTCAGCATCCTGCAAGGCCTCGGGCATCGCGTGCTCCAGGGTCAGCATCCTGCAAGGCCTCGGGCATCGCGTGCTCCAGGGTCAGCATCCTGCAAGGCCTCGGGCATCGCGTGCTCCAGGGTCAGCCCAGTGAACGTACCTGGGGTGGGGGCAGAGCCAGGCGGAACAGCTCCCTCAACCACCCACCCCCTAGGCCCGTCAATGGTCACCTCAGCCATGCCCAGGAGCGGACCCAAGAGGGGGTACTCCGACCTGCCAGCCCCCCCTCCACAGTGGGTGGCCAAACTTCAGGAGTGCGGGGGCCAAGTGCAACCAAAGCTGGAGGAGGAACCCCCTTAGATAATAAAACATAGCTAATTAATCAATACCTTCCACCAGTTTATTCTTAACCGTAACAGTAGAATTAACATTCTATTGACCCGGCGTCCTGCTCATTCCGAGGCCAATAGATCCTTCCTGACGCATGGTACTAATATGTGTACCCAGTATTCCAGATGTGGGGAGCAGCACGGAGCACAACATTCAACAACAAGGATTTGGAGGAACAGAGAGTGGAAACTGTCCGCCTACCTGTAGAAGTAGGAACAGCCTCGGACTGTATTGTGAGTGAAATGTTCCTGTGACTTCTCATTTCCAAAGTCCTCCAGTGGGTCTGACCACAATAGGTCGCACATGGGTCCGTAAGCAGGGGGTTCTTTGAATCTGTCTAACTACAAGGAAAAAAGAACAAATTAAAAACATCAAACAAAATGGCATTGAGAAATGAGAGCAGCAGTTATAGGGGTCACTGTAAACAATCAGCAGCAGCATTTAAATCTTCACAAGTTAGTGGGGCAGGACTCTCCGTTTTTGGGACTATGTCCCCACGCTGTCGTAAAAACTGTGGCCTTTAAACCGGAAATACTGGCGTCAAAGGGCCACATATTCCTGGCCCTGCAGGGGACCCACAGTCAACCATCGTAAAACTAGCAGCTTTTGCTGCAGATACGGGCCTCCACGCGACCAGGTCGGAGGCCGCACATGCGCACGGCAGCAGCCCCCAGCGGCCACGCCGTGCTCGATGGTGGACTCAGACCATGCTGGGAACTGGATTCTCCGCCCGGTGCTGGTCACGATTCCGTGCTGGGAACTGGATTCTCCGCCCGGTGCCGGTCACGATTCCGTGTGGGAACTGGATTCTCCGCCCGGTGCCGGTCACGATTCCGTGTGGGAACTGGATTCACCGCCCCGGCGCCGGTCACGATTCCGTGCGGGAACTGGATTCACCGCCCCGGTGCCGGTCACGATTCCGTGCGGGAACTGGATTCACCGCCCCGGTGCTGGTCACGATTCCGTGTGGGAACTGGATTCACCGCCCCGGTGCTGGTCACGATTCCGTGTGGGAACTGGATTCTCCGCCCCGGTGCCGGTCACGATTCCGTGTGTGAACTGGATTCTCCGCCCCGGTGCCGGTCACGATTCCACGTGGGAACTGGATTCACCGCCCCGGTGCCGGTCACGATTCCGTGTGGGAACTGGATTCTCCGCCCCGGTGCCGGTCACGATTCCGTGCGGGAACTGGATTCACCGCCCCGGCGCTGGTCACGATTCCGTGCGGGAACTGGATTCTCCGCCCCGGTGCTGGTCACGATTCCGTGCGGGAACTGGATTCTCCGCCCCGGTGCCGGTCACGATTCCGTGTGGGAACTGGATTCACCGCCCCGGCGCTGGTCACGATTCCGTGCGGGAACTGGATTCTCCGCCCCGGTGCCGGTCACGATTCCGTGTGGGAACTGGATTCACCGCCTCGGCGCTGGTCACGATTCCGTGCGGGAACTGGATTCACCGCCCCGGTGCTGGTCACGATTCCGTGCGGGAACTGGATTCTCCGCCCCAGCGCCGGTCACGATTCCGTGCGGGAACTGGATTCTCCGCCCCGGTGCCGGTCACGATTCCGTGCGCGAACTTGATTCACCGCCCCGGTGCCGGTCACGATTCCGTGCGGGAACTGGATTCTCCGCCCCGGTGCCGGTCACGATTCCGTGTGGGAACTGGATTCACCGCCTCGGCGCTGGTCACGATTCCGTGCGGGAACTGGATTCACCGCCCCGGTGCTGGTCACGATTCCGTGCGGGAACTGGATTCTCCGCCCCAGCGCCGGTCACGATTCCGTGCGGGAACTGGATTCTCCGCCCCGGTGCCGGTCACGATTCCGTGCGGGAACTGGATTCACCGCCCCGGTGCCGGTCACGATTCCGTGCGGGAACTGGATTCTCCGCCCCGGTGCCGGTCACGATTCCGTGCGGGAACTGGATTCTCCGCCCCGGTGCCGGTCACGATTCCGTGCGGGAACTGGATTCTCCGCCGCGGTGCCGGTCACGATTCCGTGCGGGAACTGGATTCTCCGCCCCGGTGCCGGTCACGATTCCGTGCGGGAACTGGATTCACCGCCTCGGCGCTGGTCACGATTCCGTGCGGGAACTGGATTCACCGCCCCGGTGCTGGTCACGATTCTGTGTGGGAACTGGATTCTCCGCCCCGGTGCTGGTCACGATTCTGTGCGGGAACTGGATTCTCCGCCCCGGTGCCGGTCACGGTTCCGTGCGGGAACTGGATTCACCACCCCGGTGCCGGTCACGATTCCGTGCGGGAACTGGATTCTCCGCCCCGGTGTTGGTCACGATTCCATGCGGGAACTGGATTCTCCGCCCCGGCGCCGGTCACGATTCCGTGCGGGAACTGGATTCTCCGCCCCGGTGTTGGTCACGATTCCATGCGGGAACTGGATTCACCGCCCCGGCGCCGGTCACGATTCCGTGCGGGAACTGGATTCACCGCCCCGGTGCCGGTCACGATTCCGTGCGGGAACTGGATTCACCGCCCCGGTTTCGGTCACGATTCCGTGTGGGAACTGGATTCTCCGCCCCGGTGCCGGTCACGATTCCGTGTGGGAACTGGATTCTCCGCCCCGGTGCTGGTCACGATTCCATGCGGGAACTGGATTCACCGCCCCGGCGCCGGTCACGATTCCGTGCGGGAACTGGATTCACCGCCCCGGTGCCGGTCACGATTCAGTGCGGGAACTGGATTCACCGCCCCGGTGCTGGTCACGATTCCGTGTGGGAACTGGATTCTCCGCCCCGGTGCCGGTCACGATTCCGTGTGGGAACTGGATTCTCCGCCCCGGTGCTGGTCACGATTCCATGTGGGAACTGGATTCACCGCCCCGGTGCCGGTCACGATTCCGTGCGGGAACTGGATTCACCGCCCCGGTGCCGGTCACGATTCCGTGCGGGAACTGGATTCTCCGCCCCGGTGCTGGTCACGATTCCGTGCGGGAACTGGATTCTCCGCCCCGGTTCTCTGTCATGATTCCGTGTGGGAACTGGATTCATGGCCCCGGTGCCGGTCACGATTCCATGTGGGAACTGGATTCACCGCCCCGGTGCCGGTCACGATTCCGTGCGGGAACTGGATTCTCCGCCCCGGCGCCGGTCACGATTCCGTGCGGGAACTGGATTCTCCGCCCCGGTGCCGGTCACGGTTCCGTGCGGGAACTGGATTCTCCGCCCCGGTGCCGGTCACGATTCCGTGCGGGAACTGGATTCACCACCCCGGTGCCGGTCACGATTCCGTGCGGGAACTGGATTCTCCGCCCCGGCGCCGGTCACGATTCCGTGCGGGAACTGGATTCACCGCCCCGGTGCCGGTCACGATTCCGTGTGGGAACTGGATTCTCCGCCCCGGTGCTGGTCACGATTCCATGTGGGAACTGGATTCTCCGCCCCGGTGCCGGTCACGATTCCGTGCGGGAACTGGATTCACCGCCCCGGTGCCGGTCACGATTCCATGTGGGAACTGGATTCTCCGCCCCGGTGCCGGTCACGATTCAGTGTGGGAACTGGATTCTCCGCCCCGGTGCCGGTCACGATTCCGTGTGGGAACTGGATTCTCCGCCCCGGTGCCGGTCACGATTCCGTGTGGGAACTGGATTCTCCGCCCCGGTGCCGGTCACGATTCCGTGCGGGAACTGGATTCACCGCCCCGGTGCCGGTCACGATTCCGTGTGGGAACTGGATTCTCCGCCCCGGTGCTGGTCACGATTCCATGTGGGAACTGGATTCTCCGCCCCGGTGCCGGTCACGATTCCGTGCGGGAACTGGATTCACCGCCCCGGCGCTGGTCACGATTCCGTGCGGGAACTGGATTCTCCGCCCCGGTGCTGGTCACGATTCCGTGCGGGAACTGGATTCTCCGCCCGGTGCCGGTCACGATTCCGTGCGGGAACTGGATTCACCACCCCGGTGCCGGTCACGATTCCGTGCGGGAACTGGATTCTCCGCCCCGGTGCCGGTCACGATTCCGTGCGGGAACTGGATTCACCGCCCCGGTGCCGGTCACGATTCCGTGTGGGAACTGGATTCTCCGCCCCGGTGCCGGTCACGATTCCTTGTGGGAACTGGATTCACCGCCCCGGTGCTGGTCACGATTCCATGTGGGAACTGGATTCACCGCCCCGGTGCCGGTCACGATTCCGTGTGGGAACTGGATTCTCCGCCCCGGTGCTGGTCACGATTCCGTGCGGGAACTGGATTCACCGCCCCGGTGCTGGTCACGATTCCGTGCGGGAACTGGGTTCACCGCCCCGGTTCTCTGTCATGATTCCGTGTGGGAACTGGATTCTCCGCCCCGGTGCCGGTCACGATTCCACGTGGGAACTGGATTCATGGCCCCGGCGCTGGTCACGATTCCGTGCGGGAACTGGATTCACCACCCCGGTGCCGGTCACGATTCCGTGCGGGAACTGGATTCTCCGCCCCAGCGCCGGTCACGATTCCGTGCGGGAACTGGATTCACCGCCCCGGTGCCGATCACGATTCAGTGTGGGAACTGGATTCTCCGCCCCGGTGCCGGTCACGATTCCGTGCGGGAACTGGATTCTCCGCCCCGGTGCCGGTCACGATTCCACGTGGGAACTGGATTCTCCGCCTCGGCGCTGGTCACGATTCCGTGCGGGAACTGGATTCTCCGCCCCGGTGCCGGTCACGATTCCGTGCGGGAACTGGATTCTCCGCCCCAGCGCCGGTCACGATTCCGTGCGGGAACTGGATTCACCACCCCGGTGCCGGTCACGATTCCGTGTGGGAACTGGATTCACCGCCCCGGTGCTGGTCACGATTCCATGTGGGAACTGGATTCACCGCCCCGGTGCTGGTCACGATTCCGTGCGGGAACTGGATTCACCGCCCCGGCGCTGGTCACGATTCCGTGCGGGAACTGGATTCACCGCCCCGGCGCTGGTCACAATTCCGTGTGGGAACTGGATTCACCGCCCCGGTGCCGGTCACGATTCCATGCGGGAACTGGATTCTCCGCCCCGGTTCTCTGTCATGATTCCGTGCGGGAACTGGATTCACCGCCCCGGCGCTGGTCACAATTCCGTGTGGGAACTGGATTCACCGCCCCGGTGCCGGTCACGATTCCATGCGGGAACTGGATTCTCCGCCCCGGTGCTAGTCACGATTCCACGTGGGAACTGGATTCTCCGCCCCGGTGCCGGTCACGATTCCGTGTGGGAACTGGATTCTCCGCCCCGATGCCGGTCATGATTCCATGTGGGAATTGGAATCTCCGCCCTGGTGCCGGTCACGATTCCGTGCGGGAACTGGATTCATGGCCCCGGTGCCGGTCACTATTCCGTGCGGGAACTGGATTCTCCGCCCCGGTGCTGGTCACGATTCCGTGCGGGAACTGGATTCTCCGCCCCGGTGCTGGTCACGATTCCGTGTGGGAACTGGATTCTCCGCCTCGGCGCTGGTCACGATTCCGTGTGGGAACTGGATTCTCCGCCCCGGTGCCAGTCACGATTCCGTGCGGGAACTGGATTCTCCGCCCCGGTGCCGGTCACGATTCCATGCGGGAACTGGATTCTCCGCCCCGGTGCTGGTCACGATTCCGTGCAGGAACTGGATTCTCCGCCCCGGCGTTGGTCACGATTCCATGTGGGAACTGGATTCTCCGCCCCGGTGCTGGTCACGATTCCGTGCGGGGACTGGATTCACCGCCCCGGCGTTGGTCACGATTCCATGTGGGAACTGGATTCTCCGCCCCGGCGCCGGTCACGATTCCGTGCGGGAACTGGATTCTCCGCCCCGGTGCTGGTCACGATTCCATGTGGGAACTGGATTCACCGCCCCGGCGCTGGTCACGATTCCGTGCGGGAACTGGATTCTCCGCCCCGGTGCTGGTCACGATTCCATGTGGGAACTGGATTCTCTGCCCCGGCGCCGGTCACGATTCTGTGCGGGAACTGGATTCACCGCCCCGGTGCCGGTCACGGTTCCGTGCGGGAACTGGATTCACCGCCCCGGCGCCGGTCACGATTCCGTGCGGGAACTGGATTCTCCGCCCCGGTGCTGGTCACGATTCCATGTGGGAACTGGATTCACCGCCCCGGCGCTGGTCACGATTCCGTGCGGGAACTGGATTCTCCGCCCCGGTGCTGGTCACGATTCCATGTGGGAACTGGATTCTCCGCCCCGGCGCCGGTCACGATTCCGTGCGGGAACTGGATTCACCGCCCCGGTGCCGGTCACGATTCCGTGCGGGAACTGGATTCTCCGCCCCGGTGCCGGTCACGATTCCGTGCGGGAACTGGATTCACCGCCCCGGCGCTGGTCACGATTTCATGCGGGAACTGGATTCACCGCCCCGGTGCCGGTCACGATTCCGTGCAGGAACTGGATTCTCCGCCCCGGTGTTGGTCACGATTCTGTGTGGGAACTGGATTCTCCGCCCCGGCGCTGGTCACGATTCCGTGCGGAACTGGATTCTCCACCCTGGCGCTGGTCACGATTCCATGTGGGAACTGGATTCTCCGCCCCGGTGCCGGTCACGATTCCGTGCGGGAACTGGATTCTCCGCCCCGGTGCCGGTCACGATTCCGTGCGGGAACTGGATTCACCGCCCCGGTGCTGGTCACGATTCCGTGCGGGAACTGGATTCACCGCCCCGGCGCTGGTCACGATTTCATGCGGGAACTGGATTCACCGCCCCGGTGCCGGTCACGATTCCATGCGGGAACTGGATTCTCCGCTCCGGTGCCGGTCGCGATTCCATGCGGGAACTGGATTCTCTGCCCCGGTGCCGGTCACAATTCCGGAGTCGGGCTGCGGAGAATCCAGCCCAGTGTTTTTCAAATGAAATGCATTAAAAGTTGCAGCATAAATGGTGGAAAACTTTAACGGCACCATTAGCAGGACTCCGTGCTATCAGCAGTCTCTCTTGTATTAGGAAACAAGCGCCTGGGCAGTAGAAACTCAATGAATTGAAGAGAAGTTGCAACACTTACGCAATCTCTTCCCCAATGAGAGAATGTTCAAAATAACAGGCTTCAGGAAAACAACACAAAATACCCTGCCCCTTTCCGCCAAAACACAATATTACAGCAACAGTGTCCAGCACCCACCGCGGGAAGTGAGCGGAGAAAATATTCCCAAATTTATTAACTGAGGCACCAAAGAAAATTCCTCATTAAGCTAGTCAAAGAACTTGTATTTAGCAGTAATTCAATCGGTATCGGTGCACAGAATCCCAGCCAATACGGAACGTTATGCATTTCACTGAATCTGTATTAAACATCCAGAGCTGAACAGGAAATGAGATCTCTGAACTCCTCGAATTGCCGCCTCTCAGGCAACCCCAATTTTGATGGTTTCAGCCAGCGGCCAGGCCTTCAGCTGTCTGGACCCTAAGCTCTGGAATCCCCCCTCTCGCCTCCTATAAACACCGCTTTCACCGAGTTATTGGCCATTGCCCCAACAGCTCCCTCTGTGAGTCTGTCAAATTTTGTTCGATAACCCTCTTGCAAAGTGCCCGAGGTTGAAGACGCTATATAAATGCAAACAGTTATAAAATTAGGCTTCTGGCCTGCTCCAGGAAACCGAGCTGTCTTGAATATCTTTCCCCCAACGTTTTTGAGAGATTCCCCTCTCCAGCAAAACAAATAACAAAATTAAATCATCTCTGATGAAAGGTCATCGCCGGAGATGTTAATTCTGTTTCTCTCCTTACAGATGGTGAGTTTTTCCAGCATTTTCTGGTTTTTATTTCAGATTTCCAGCAGCTGCAGTATTTTGCTTTTAAATAATGATTGTCGTAACAATCAAATCCTTATTTAGAAAAATTCCAGTAGTATTTGTATCGAGCGTGTTGGTCTCTCGAAACATGGAGCTGAGTTAATGCAACTTAAAACCTGTGTCATTGCCACCAGGAGTGGCCCAACGGGTCGTGTCCTCACCTCCAAGTTTAAATCCCGTTCCAAAGACCAAAGCTCGAAGGTTCAGGCTGATGGACTGAGGGAGCATTCTGGAAACTGCTGTCTCAGAGAGGTTAGAACGAGGTCCTGTCATCGAATCATAGAATTTACAGTGCAGAAGGAGGCCATTTGGCACATTGAGTCTGCACCAGCCCCTGTAAAGGGCACCCTACCCAAGCCCACACCTCCATCCTATCCCCGTAACCCAGCCTAACCTTTTTTGGACACCAAGGGGCAATTCAGCATGGCCAATCCACCTAACCTGCACACCTTTGGACGGTGGGAGGAATCCGGAGCACCGGGATGAAACCCACGCAGACACGGTGAGAACGTGCAGACTCCGCACAGACAGTGACCCAAGCCGGGAATCGAACCTGGGGCTGTGAAGCAACAGTGCTAACCACTGTGCTACCGGGCCGTGCAACGGTGCCATCCATCATCTCAGATGAACATACAAGACCTCTCAGGATCAATCTGAAGAAAAGATGGGGAGTTTTGCCCAGTGTCCTGGGGTCCATAGTTATCCTTCAACCAATATCACTGAAACCAATTATCTGGTCACTCGTGCATTGCTGTGTGTAGGATCTTGCCGTGTGAAAAGTGGCTGTCACGCTCCCCACATTATAGCAGTGACTACACTTTGAAAAGTACTTCATTGGCTGTAAAGCACTTTGGGGCTTCCTGTGGCTGTGAAAGGCACTATAGAAATGCAAGTGCTTCTTTCTAATGCACCAGCGTCAGCAGCTCTCAGTACAGACACTGCAGACATTGGCAATGTGCCAAATGGTGTGGATTGGCCTTTTGTTTGGAGAGGGGGGCGGGAACATAACAATTACACTCATGTTGCCGCCAACACGACGTCACCCCAATTACAGACAATCGTTCCCGCTAGCGGAGGAGATGCCGATCATCGTGACTGACCCCTGACCTGTCCTGGGGACAACTGACCTCTTTATTAATAGAATTAAATCGCACTCAGAAACAGAGAGCAGTGCAGTTGGACAGTTCAAAGCCAAAAGCTCAAGAAACAGATTATCTGGCCATGACCTTATTGTTGTTTCTGGGATCTTGCTGTGTAGAAACTGGTTTGCTGCATTCCCAACATTCGAGCAGTGACAATGCTCCAAAGGTACTTCACTCTTTGTGTCACCACCTGCACGAGAACCATGGGAAAATCTTCATTGACCTCCCCGTGCGACACGTGGAGTACAAGCTCCCCAGGTAGGCTGCGGAGGTGCGCAGAAGCCCGGGTCAGGGCCTGGTGTTAGGTGTCCTCCCAGCTAGGACTGCACAGAGAGTGAGATGCTGCGTATGCAGAACCATGTAAATAATTGTAAATAAATCCACATAAAGTTTACCATCTCTCTCCTCTGCATCATAACAGTTTGTGAAACACCTTGGGATGTCATGACGTTGTGAAAGACATTAGAGAAATAAATGCAAGTTCTTTTTATTGGTATCGAGAGGGCTAGCTATTAAAATCAAATTACAATTCAGTGTAGCTTACTGCTTAACCTTTACATTGACTCAAAGATTATGACCTTCCAACCCCATGACCTCTACGACCTCGAAGAACAAGGGCATCAGACACATGGGAACACCGCCACCTGGAGGTTCCGCTTGAAGCCACACATCATCCTGACTTGGAAATATATCGGCCGTTCCTTCACTGTCCCTGGGCCAAAATCCTGGAACTCCCTCCCTAACAGCACAGTGGGTGTACCTAGAATCATCGACCCATCGAGTCTGCACCGCCTCTTGGAAAGAGCACCCTCCTTAAGCCCACACCTCCACCCTATCCCCGTAGCCCAGTAACCCCACCTGACCTAAAGGCAATTTATCATGGCCAATCCACCTAACCCGCACATCTTTGGACTGTGGGAGGAAACCCACGCAGACACAGAGAACGTGCAGACTCCGCACAGACAGTGACCCAGTGGGGAATCGAACCTGGGACCCTGGAGCTGTGAAGCAACTGTGCTAACCACTGTGTTACCGTGTCACCCTACACATGGACTGCAGCGGTGGACCACCACCTCCTCAAGGGCAATTAGGGATGGGCAATAAATGCTGGCGAAGCCAGCGACGGCCACATTCTAGGGAAGAATAAAAAAAATGTTCGGTGATCTTCAAACAATCCTCCAAAACCAAGACTAGAAACAAACATGGTATAAAATACAAGATGGCCGGACTGAGTATATAGAAACATGGGAAGGGGAGAAGCCCGCCATCGTTCATCTGTATCTCAACTCCATCCACCCTCCTTGCATCCCTGATCCTCAATCTGCTTCCCAGAAACTCAGTTCGGACATCTTTAACTGATCCCCAGCATCAACAGCTTTCCCCGCCCCCTCCCCCAGAAGAAATTGTTTCTCTCTATCCATGCAACGTGAGGCATGCGCAGGAGAGCGGAGACCCATTGGCGATGGACGCTCTGCCGCTCCTCACATGGAGCAGCCGCTCTGCGAAGTTTCACCACATCACCTGCTCCAGCTCAATGCAACAAACAAAGCAAATGTCTCACTGACGTCCGCTCCTGAACGAGCAAATTCATCTCTGCTGCCTGATGTCAGCCATTAACTCTTTAACCTCTCTAAAAGCCGCACTCAAATGCTTCCAGACTCCTGCTAATATCTCAATAGAAACTGCAAGCCCCAAGCTTCCTTCCATCAATCCGTAAGTGCTGCGGGATATCCGATGATACGCAGCAGCAAGGCGAGTGGAGCATTACAGGGAGTTTCCGGCACAGCTCATGAATAAAACAGTGGTGCTCCACAGAAACAAGCTTAGCATTAACCCTTCTCGTCACAAATGTCAGGAATTTCTGTTCTTTACAACGGAATTGGATGAAATGAAGATTTTGAACACGAGTCAAATACGAGAGCAGCGTTGTAAAATTAGGCAATAATCAAAAATGACTACAGTCGCAACCAGTCCGACACACACAACCGACTGTGCACAATGCATCTTTTCTTTTGTGCAGAAAATAACCAATTCAGTTTTTCTTTAATCATTGATACTCCAGGAGTCCACAATCTTTTGTGTGCCATGTCAGGTGCAGAAATAAATGGCTTTGTTAAGTCACAAATGCAGGCTAACTTGCTGCAGACATTAAATAATTCATATCCTCTGTCGCATTAAAGAACCTCAATAAATCTCAAAGTAAAGCAAACTCATAAATATTGATAGTTTTTCAGATTGAAAGTTTGACAAAGACTTATTACTATCCAGCAAATAAGAAAATGAGATCAACACCGAAGAAAGAAAAGCCTACATTTATATTATAGTGAGGTCACTGTGCATACACAATATCACAAAAATAAATAAGTTGACGAGGGTTAAGGGCGGAGATCCGAGCGGTATGAGCTGGAGCCAGTCACAGGGGATGTTGCTTTCTTCACTGTTCTTGGCCTCTTCAACAGAAGAGGTGTTGTTCATCATGAGAAACAATTACCAATATTTAGAATAACTATTTTAGACTTGTTCCAAAGGTCTTTTGACGTGACAGATACCCGAGAGGCCTGGATCCTAGATAGAGTGGATGTGGAGAGGATGTTTCCACTAGTAGGAGAAACTAGAAGCAGAGGACACCACCTCAGGCTAAAGGGACGATCCTTTAAAACAGAGATGAGGAGGAATTTCTTCAGCCAGAGGGTGGTGAATCCGTGGAACTCTTTGCCGCAGAAGGCTGTGGAGGCCAAATCACTGAGTGTCTTTAAGACAGAGATAGATAGGTTCTTGATTAATGAGGGGATCAGGGGTTACGGGAGAAGGCAGGAGAATGGGGATGAGTCATGATCAAATGGCAGAGCAGACGCGATGGGCCGAGTGGTCTAATTCTGCTCCAATGGCTTATGGTCTTCCAGCAAATACAAAAATCAGAAACCACAGTGCTTCTCTACTGTTTATAGTCTTTCGAAATAAATGTACATGGGCCACACTTGCTGGAGTAGTGTGTACACTACTGCTCTCCTTACTTAAAGAAATAGGTAAATGCATTGGAAGCAGTTCAGAGAAGGTTTTTGAGACTAATACCTGGAATGGGAGGGTTGACTTATTAAGAAAGGTTGGACACCCTAGGCTTGTATCCACTGGAGTGCAAGAGGAGACCCGAGGGGTGTTGACAGGATGGATGTGGAGAGGATGTTTCTTGTAGGAGAATCTAGAACTCATGGTCACTGTTTAAAAATAAGGAGTATCACTTTTAGGACAGAGAGGAGGAGAAATTGTTTCTCTGAGGCTCCTGAGTCTCAAAAGGCAATGGAAGCAAAATCTTTTGAATATTTTTAAGACAGAAGTGGATAGTTTCTTGATTAACAAGAGGGTGAAAGATTATTGGGGGTGGGCAGGAATATGGGACTGAGGTCAGCGCCCATTGTACTGAATGGCGGAGCAGGCTCGAGGGGCCGAGTGGCCTCCTCCTGTTCCTAATTCAGAAGTTCGGTTCAAGGTTCCACCAAACTTCTCAAAGGGAAATTAAAGATTGGCAATGAATAAACCCTCCTATTTCACCACATTGTTTTTTAAAAATAAATTTAGAGTACCCAATTATTATATTTTCTTTTCCAATTAAGGGGCAGTTTAGCGTGGCAAATCCATCCGACCTGCACATCTTTGGGTTGTGGGGGTGAGACCCACGCAGACACGGGGAGAAAGTGCAAACTCCACACGGACAGTGACCCAGAGCCGGGTTTCGAACCCGGGTCCTCAGCACCGCAGTTCCCGTGCTAACCACTGTGCCACACGCCGCCCCCATTTCACCATATTGTTTACACTCCTCAGCTCCTTAGCCAATCGTTTCCCTTGCTCCCCCTTGGATTGACTCTCTCAAAGGTTTCTATGATGATCAAGCAACTAAACCAATAATTAATTCGCACCGAATCACTGGTGCTTGTATTATTAAAATCTTTGCTGCTTCGAAATGTTGGCCGTGTCTTACACGATGGAGTTGTTTCTTGACTTTTGATTTGTTAGCATCATACTACGACCTCCTATAGAGTCATAGAATCACACAGCACAGAAAAGCCCCTTCAGCCCATCGACTCCGGGCCGGTCAAAAACAACCACCTCACCATTCAAATCCTATTTTTCTGCACTTGGCCCAGAACTTTGTATGTCCTGGGATTACAACTAAATACTTCTTAAATATTATAGATTACTGTGTAAAGTTGAAGCGTGTAGGATTACGGGTAGTGTCTTGAGATGGATAGAAAGCTGGTTACCAAACAGGATGCAAAATGTTGGAATAAATGGGTCTTTTTCGGATTGGCAGGTAGTGGCTAGTGGGGTAACGCAGGGATTTGTGCGAAGAGCCCAACTGTTACACTATATTAATGATTTGGACGAGGGAGCTAAATGTATTATCTCCAAATTTGCAGATGACACAAAGTTGGATGGGAGGGTGAGCTGTGAGGAGGATGCAGAGATGCTTCAGCGGGATTTGGACAGGCTGAGAGAGTGGGCACATGCATGGCAGATGCAGTATAATGTGGATATAAATGTGACGCTATCCGCTTCGGTAGCAAAAATAGAAAAGGCAGATTATTATTTGAATGGGTGTAAATTTAGAGAGGTGGATACTAAGCGAGATCTTAGTGTCCTCGTGCATCAGTCGCTGAAAGTAAGCGCACAGGTACAGCAGGCAGGAAAGAGGCAAATGGTAGGTTGGCCTTCATAGCGAGGGGATTTGAGTGTAGGAATAGAGATGTTTTACTGCAATTGTACAGGGCGTTGGTGAGGCCACACCTGGAGTATTGTGGGCAGTTTTGGTGTCCTTATCTGAGGAAGGATGTTCTTGCTACGGAGGGAGTGCAGCGAAGGTTTACCAGGCTAATTCCTGGGATGGCGGGACTGTCATATGAGGAGAGACTAAGTCAGTTAGGATTATATTCATTGGAGTTTAGAAGAGTGAGACGGGATCTATTAGAAACTTACAAAATTCTAACAGGATTAGACAGGGTAGATTCAGAAAGAATGTTCCCGATGGTGGGAGTCCAGAACTAGGGGGTCATAGTTTGAGGATAAGGGGTAAATCTTTTAGGACTGAGGTGAGGAGATATTTCTTCACCCAGAGAGCGGTGTATCTGTGGAATTCACTGCCACAGAAAGTAGTTGAAGCCAAAAACATTGTGTAATTTCAAAAAAGAATTAGATCCAGCTCTTGGGGCTAAACAGATCAAGGGATATAGGGGGAAGGCAGGATCAGGGTATCGACCCTGGTGAACAGCCAAGATCAGAATGAATGGGGGAAAGCAGCCTCGAATGGCCTCCTCGTGCTTCTATTTTCTATGCATGTTTCTATGTATGAGGGTCTCTGCCTCCACCACCCTTTCCGGCAGTGAGTTCCAGACCCCCACCAGCCTCTGGGTGAAAAGGTTTTTCCTCACATCCCCTCTAAACCTCCTGCCCCTCACCTTAAATCTCTGCCCCCTGGTCATTGATCCCTCCACCAAGGGGAAAGGTTTCTTCCTGTCTACTCTATCTATTCCCCTTGTAATTTTATACATCTCAATCATGTCCCCCCTCAGTCTCCTCTGCTCCAAGGAAAACAATCCCAGTCTGTCCAATCTCTCTTCATAACTAAAACTCTCCAGCCCAGGCAACATCCTGGTAAATCTCCTCCGCACCCTTTCCAGTGGCTATCACATCCCTCCTGTAATGTGGATTCCAGAACTGCTCACAATACTCTCGCTGTGGCCTAACCAACGTTTTATACATTTCCAGCATAACCTCCCTGCTCTGAAACTCTGTGCCTCGGCTAATAAAGGCAAGTATACCATATGCCTTCTTAACTACTGTATCCACCTGCTCTGCTACCTTAAGGGACGGGTGTACATGCAGACCAAGGTCCCTCTGATCCTCAGTGCTTCCCAGGGTCCTGCCGTTTATCCTGTATTCCCCGGCCCTGTTTGTCCTGCCCAAGTGCATCACTTCACACTTATCCGGATTGAATTCCATTTGCCGCTGATCAGCCCATCTGACCAGCCCGTCTACATCCCCCTGTAATCGAAGGCTATCCTCCTCACTATTTACCACCCCACCAATTTTCATATCATCCGTGAACTTACTGAGCAACCCTCCTCCATTCATATCTAAATCATTTATATAAACCACAAACAGCAAGGGTCCAACACTGATCTCTGCGGGACCCCACTGGACACAGGCTACCTGTCAGAAAAACACCCCTCGCCCATCACCCTCTGCTTCCTGCCACTCAGCCAATTCTGGATCCAATTTGCCAAATTTCCTTGGATCCCACGGGCTCTTACCTTCGCTAACAGTCTCCCATGTGGAACCTTATCAAAAGCCTTGCTGAAGCCCAAGTAGACTACGTCAAATACATTTCCCTCATCGACACTTCTGGTCACCGCTTTGAAAAACTCAATCAAGTTGGTCAGACATTGAATGCCTCAACTTTGTGCGCGAGCTTGGGGTTGATACAGTTGAAGGTGACAATAAATGATTATTATAGGGCGCACCTCAACGGCGAGGATGAGCTGACTTTTTGAGGGGGTGAAGGATGTTTGTGAACGCTGTGGGGGGGGGGGGGGGGCCCGCAAATCATGTTCATATGTTTTGGTCCTATCCAAAACTGGAGGGGTATTGGAGGGAGGACTTTACGTAAGCTCAAGGGTGGTGCACGTAGGACTCGAATCAGGTCCCCTAGAAGCTATAATCGGGGTGTCGGATCGGCCGGGGTTGGAAGCGGGTGCGGAGGCAGATGTCTTAGCCTTCGCCTCACTAAACGCCCAAAGGCGGGTCCTGTTGGGGTGGAGGTTGGCTTCTCCGCCCTGGCGTGGTGGGGGGGGATCTGCTGGAATTCCGAACACTCGAGAAAGTAAAGTTCGAGTTGAGGCCTTGTTCACCGTGCATTTGCACGAATTGAATGACATCGAGCATTACGGGGGGGCGGGGGGGGGGGCTAAGGAATTGCCATTGTATTTGTTGTTATTGTTAATTATTTGTAAATATGATGAAAATGTGAAAAAGGAGAATAAAAACAAAACCACGCTGACTGTTCCTGGTTAATCCCGGCCTCTCCAAATGCAGATTAATTCGGTCTCTCAGAATTGCTTCCAATAGTTTCCCCACCACTGAGGTTAGACTGACCGGCCTGTAGATTCCTGCTTTATCCCTTCCTCCCTTCTTGAATAATGGAACCATGTTGACTATCCTCCAGCACCTCTCCTGTGGCCAGAGAGGAATTGAAAATTATTGCCAGCGCCCCTGCTACTTCCTCCCTTGCCTCACTCAGCAGCCTGGGATATATTTCATCTGGCCCTGGATATTTATCTACTTTTAAGCCTGTCAGACCACTCAGAACCTCCTCTCTGTCTGTGTTGATCTGTAATTTTATCACAATCCTTCTCCATGATTTCCAAACCACACCGTCCCTCTCACAAGTGAACACTGACACAAAGTATTCATTTAGAGCCCTACCTACATCCTCCGGCTCCACACACAAATTACCACTGTGGTCCATAACGGGCCCTACTCTTTCCCCAGTTATCCTTTTACCCTTAGATGTACTTTATTTCAGACCAGACTTTCTGACCTAATGCTTTTTTAAAAAATTGCAATTTTCTTTTTAAGTTGGACTTCTGACCCAATTTAAAAACAGCCCACATCAACTTGTGAAATAATCCTGCTCCTGAGAGATGTACCTAGACTTTGATCACTGGCACCTCTTCACAGTGTAGCTGTAACTGGGATACCACATCAGCATTACAAATATAAACCCACATCCTACTGAAGTTCTGATGCACTGCACCCATTTGGCACCAACCGAATACTTGCAGAAAAACACTTGGAAAAAAATAATCTGTACAACAAACCAAGCCCTTTTTGATATTTATCATCAGACGTTTCATTTACTTGTGAAAAAGAACCTCCCTAACCCTCGCTGCCTCACCCTATTCATCCTCAAAACCTCTGTGACCTCTCACATGGTCGCCCCTCCTAGTTTCGCTTCCTTTAGTGCAATGCCCATTTGACTTCCGTGAAGCGCTTTGAGACATTTTTCTCTGCCAAAGACACTCTATAAATGTCGTTGTTATTTTGCCACTGTCTCAAGTCTACAGTATTCCTGCATTGCATACTCACTCCTATCTATCCCATCTTCCCATGCCCTCTTTGCATATTAGAAACATACAGTGCATCTATTTCTCTTCTTCCTACACCGTCTACTGGAAGAAAGCAGTGTCTATGGTGAAAAATACCGGCATCAACCAAGTAGTACTATTTGATAATGCAGAGTCAGAGAGCAAAATTGCAATGCTGACTACGCAGCACATCACTGCACAATTTGTGCAAGCAGATCCCCCCCTACTTTTCAACTCGGGTTATTTGAGGGCGAATGGTGGCACAGTGGCCGCATAAATGCCCAGAGGCCTGGCTAACCCTCTGGGGACATCGGTTCAAATCCCACCACAGATTGCTGGTAGAATTTAAATTCAATCATTAAAACCGGAAATTGAAAGCTAGTCTCAGTAACGGTGACCAACCAACTATCTTCGAGTGGTGTAAAAACCCACCCGATTCCGTTCAGGGAAATAAATCTGCCGTCCTCACCCGGTCTGGCCTACATGAGACTCCAGACCCACAGCAGTGCGATTGACTCTTAACTGCCCTCCTAAGTGGCTGGGCGAGCTAGTTCAAGGGCAATTAGGGATGGGCAACTAATGCTGGCCATGCCGAGGCAAGAAAATCTCCAATCCCTCACTTGAAGATCATTCCTTGTCCGCGGGACAACAGCACTACACCAGTCTCCAGGGGCTGGTTTAGCACAGGGCTAAATCGCTGGCTTTTAAAGCAGATCAAGGCAGGCCAGCAGCACGGTTCAATTCCCGTACCAGCCTCCCTGAACAGGCGCCGGAACGTGGCGACTAGGGGCTTTTCACAGTAACTTCATTTGAAGCCTACTTGTGACAATAAGCGATTTTCATTTCATTTCCTCCGGACACCTCACCCAAGCATCCATGAGGAGTGTAAAAACATGTGGCCCAAACCTGTCCCCATCTACATTTCCAGGGCCTATGATCAGGTGTGAGAATCCTCGTTGTTGTTCACCTCCCTAACCCTGGCACACAGAAAAAAAAATAATGAAATTCTTCCTGCAACCTCTGTCGCTAACTAACTTAGTGTAGATTGCAAACTCAATCCTTCCCAATCTTCACATTGCAGCTGATGCATAATCCATAATCTCTCCAGCTGCAATCCATTCGGGGGAGGGTGCCCTCAATTCAGCGGTGTGGCTTTTCATGTGACTGAAGACCCTCACTCTGGACCCACAGGTCTTTGGGCTCACGGGGAGAGATGTCCCAGGAGGAGTTGGGATCCACAGTGCTGGATATGCATCCTTTTCTTTCCTTCTCTGCCATTCTATCATTCAGATTTTGTGACTTTGCAAGTTGCAACTTGATGGGGTTTGGTCCCAGTGCCTGTGGAGCTGACTTCAGGGAATGACGCTCCCATTTGTTCGATGGTCCTCTCATTGGATTCGGAGGATGTGTGAGGCTTTGCTGGTGGAATTTCTCGAGCTCT
Organism: Scyliorhinus torazame; assembly: GCF_047496885.1. Classification (NCBI taxonomy): domain Eukaryota; kingdom Metazoa; phylum Chordata; class Chondrichthyes; order Carcharhiniformes; family Scyliorhinidae; genus Scyliorhinus; species Scyliorhinus torazame. Next base: position 1,216 of record NW_027309226.1, on the reverse strand, counting down.
GTTATGTGTCACTCATGCACTGTCCAGGTCTCATGGCAGTACATCGGGGTGGTGAAGACAACTGCTCTGTACACGGAGACTTTACTGATTTGTGGAGGTCTTTGTTGTCAAACGCTTGCTGCTGTTTGGCTGTAGGAGGCTGACCTGGCACAGCTGATCTCCTCGTCAATGGTGGCCTTTTGAGAGAGTGGCAGCCAAGGTATAGGAAGTGTTTAACACATTCCAGAGTCTTTCCTTCAACATATATGGGAGGTGGAGTATTTGGCTGACCAGGTTTGGGTTGATACACAAATTTTTCTTTTGGCATCAGTTTAATCCCATTAAAGATCGAACTGTAATATCAGGAGAAGGGTGAAAGTCCTTAATTCCCCACGGGGGCACCCTCAGTTTAAAGAACCACTTTGGTGACATGGCAACCTCACAGCTGTAGCTCAACATGAAGCACTCTCATTTGCCCGGACCGGTCAGAAGGTTGTAAGTTCAATTCTCACTCCAGGCTCGAGGACAAAATCTGGGCTGACACATCTGGTGCTGCACTGAGGGAGTACAGCACTGTTGGAGGTACCATCGTTCTCATGAGATGTTTAACGGAAGTGGCCCTCTGCCTTCTTATTTTGATGTGAAAGGTCCCATAGCCACGATTTCCAGGTGGAGCAGGGGTGTCCTGCCTGGTATTCTGGTCAATACTATCCCTTCAATCGATGTCACTGGAGCAGATGATCAGGTCACCATCACGTGGCTGTTTGTGGCATCTTGCTGTGCGCAAATTTGTGCAGCACTTCCAAATATCCAATTATTCCACCCCCCCCCCCCCAATTAAGGGGCAATTTAGCGTGGCCAATCTTTGGGTTATGGGGGAAGAGACCCACGCAGACTTGGGGGAATGTGCAAACTCCACAGCGACAGTGACCTGGGGCTGGATCGAACCCGGGTCCTCAGCCCCATAGGCAGCAGTTCTAACCACTGTGCCACCGTAAACTAAATCAAACTGTACTTCGTACATTACAACTTCAAAAGTGCTTCACTGACTGTAAAGTACTTTGGGATATATTGAGGCTGTGAAAGGCGCTACAGAAATGCAAGTCTTTCTTGCTAATGCAAAAACATCAGCAGCTCTCAGCAAAGTCAAAAGGTGATGCACTACAGAGATTGGCAACGCGCCAAATGTTGTGGGTTGGCCTTTCGATTGGAGAGGGGGGGGCGGGAACGGAGCACG
>NW_027309225.1:32500-37500 GCF_047496885.1 Scyliorhinus torazame | reverse complement strand
TCTCTCTCACCCTCTCTCTCTCACCCTCACTCTCATACTCTCTCACCCTCTCTCACACTCTCTCACACCCTCTCTCACACACTTTCTCACACTGTCACGCACTCTCTCTCTCACCCTCTCTCACACTCTCTCACACCCTCTCTCTCACACCCTCTCTCTCACCCTCTCTCTCACATTCTCTCACACACTCTCTCTCACCCACTCTCTCACGCTCTCACACATTCTCTCTCTCACCCTCTCTCTCACCCTCTCTCTCACACACTCTCTCTCACCCTCTCTCTCACACACTCTCTCTCACACACTCTATCACACCCTCTCTCACATACTCTCTCACACACTCTCTCACACTCTCACACACTCTCTCCCGCTCTCTCACACCCTCTCTCATACCCTCTCACACTCTCTCACCCTGTCTCTCACACCCTCTCACACACTCTCTCTCACACTCTCTCTCACACTCTCTCTCACACTCTCTCTCACACACTCTCTCTCCCACCCTCTCTCTCACCCTCTCTCTCTCACCCTCTCTCTCACACTCTCTCACACACTCTTTCACACTTTCTCACACTCTCTCGCTCCTTCTCTCACACACTCTCCCACACTCTCTCTCTCACCCTCTCTCTGACACTCTCTCACACCCTCTCTCTCTCACACTCTCTCACACACTCTCACACACTCTCACACACGCTCTCTCACACACTCTCTCTCTCACACAAACTCTCTCTCTCACACCCACCCTCTCTCACACACATTCTCTCTCACACACTCTCTCTCTCTCTCACACTCTCTCACACGTTCTCTCTAACACACACTCTCTCTCACCCTCTCTCTCTCACCCTCACTCTCATACTCTCTCACCCTCTCTCACACTCTCACGCACTCTCTCTCTCACCCTCTCTCTCACACTCTCTCACACCCTCTCTCTGACCCTCTCTCTCACACTCTCTCACATTCTCTCTCTCACCCACTCTCTCACACACTCTCTCTCACACACTCTATCACACCCTCTCTCACACACTCTCTCACACACTCTCTCACACTCTCACACACTCTCTCCCGCTCTCTCACACCCTCTCTCATACCCTCTCACACTCTCTCACCCTGTCTCTCACACCCTCTCACACACTCTCTCTCACACTCTCTCTCACACTCTCTCTCACACACTCTCTCACACACTCTCTCTCCCACCCTCTCTCTCACCCTCTCTCTCTCACCCTCTCTCTCACACTCTCTCACACACTCTTTCACACTTTCTCACACTCTCTCGCTCCTTCTCTCACACACTCTCCCACACTCTCTCTCTCACCCTCTCTCTGACACTCTCTCACACCCTCTCTCTCTCACACTCTCTCACACACTCTCACACACTCTCACACACGCTCTCTCACACACTCTCTCTCTCACACAAACTCTCTCTCTCACACACACCCTCTCTCACACACATTCTCTCTCACACACTCTCTCTCTCTCTCACACTCTCTCACACGTTCTCTCTAACACACACTCTCTCTCACCCTCTCTCTCTCACCCTCACTCTCATACTCTCTCACCCTCTCTCACACTCTCACGCACTCTCTCTCTCACCCTCTCTCTCACACTCTCTCACACCCTCTCTCTCACCCTCTCTCTCACACTCTCTCACACTCTCTCTCTCACCCACTCTCTCACACTCTCTCACACACTCTCTCACACACCCTCCCTCCCATACTATCTCACACACTCTCTCTCACACACACTCTCTCACTCACACGCTCTCTCACAGTCTCTCACACACTCTCTCTCTCACCTTCTCCCTCACACTCTCTCTCTCACCCTCTCTCTCACACTCTCTCTCACACACTCTATCACACCCTCTCTCTGTCACACACTCTCCCACACTCTCTCACCCTCTCTCTCACACTCTCTCACACACTCACTTTCTCACCCTCTCTCTCACACTCTCTCACACACTCTCTCTATCATGCACGCTCTCACACACACTCTCTCTCACACACACTCTCTCTCACACACACTCTCACACACACCCTCTCTCACACACACTATCTCACACACACACACTCTCTCACACCCTCTCTCTCACACACTATTTCCCACACACTCTCTCTCACACACTCTCTCTCTCACACACTCTCTCTCACACACTCTCTCTCACACACACTCCCTCTCACACCCGCTCTCTGTCACACACAAACTCTCTCTCACACACTCTCTCTCTCACACACACTCTCTCTCTCACACACACACTCTCTCACACACTCTCTCACACTCTCACACACACTCTCTCACACACTCTCTCTCACACACTCTCTCACGCACTCTCTCACACACACTCTCTCACACACACTCCCTCTCTCACACACACTCCCTCACACACACTCACACACACTCAAACACACACTCTCTCACACACACTCTCTCACACACTCACTCGCTCACACACTCTCTCTCACACACTCTCTCTCTCACACACTCTCTCTCACACACCCTCTCTCACACACACACTCTCTCACACACACTCTCTCTCTCACACACACTCTCTCACCTCACACTCACTCTCTCTCTCACACACTCTCTCTCACACACACACTCTGTCACACACTCTCCCACACACTCTCTCTCTCACACACTCTCTCTCACACACCCTCTCTCACACACACATACTCTCTCACACTCTCTCTCAGATACACTCTCTCACACTCACTCTCTCTCACACACACTCTTCACACACTCTCTCTCTCTCACACACTCTCTCTCACACGCACTCTCTCTCACACACCCTCTCTCACACATGCACTCTCTCACACACACTAACTCATTCACACACACTCTGTCTCTCACACACACACTCTGTCACACACTCTCTCTCGCACACTCACTCTCTCACACACTCTCTCACACACTCTCTCTCACACACACTCTCTCTCACACTCTCCCACATTCTCTCTCACACACACTCTCTCACACACACTCTCTCTCACACACACTCTCACACACACTCTCTCTCACACACACTCTCTCACACACAATCTCTCTCTCACACACTCTCTCTCACACACTCTCTCACACACCCTCTCTCACGCACATCCTCTCTCACGCACATCCTCTCTCACACACACTCTCTCACACACACTCTCTCACACACACACTCTGTCACACACTCTCTCTCGCACACTCTCTCTCTCACACACTCTCTCACACACACACTCTCACACACTCTCTCACACACACTCTCTCTCAAACTCTCCCGCATTCTCTCTCACACACACTCTCTCACACACACTCTCTCTCTCACTCCCACACACACTCTCTCCCACACACTCTCTGTCACACACACACTCTCTCACACACACTCTCTCACACACTCTCTCTCACACACTCTCTCTCTCTCACACTCTCTCTCTCACACACTCTCTCTCTCACACACTCTCTCTCACACACACTCTCTCTCAGACACCCTCTCTCACGCACACTCTGTCACACACACTCTCTCACACACACTCTCTCACACACTCTCTCTCACACACACTCTCTCACACTCTCTCACACACTCTCTCTGACACACACTCTCTCACACACACTCTCTCTCACACGCACACTCTCTCTCACACACTCTCTCTCTCACACACTCACTCTCTCACACTCACTCTCTCACACACTCACTGACACACACCCTCTCTCTCACACCCTTTCTCTCTCACACACTCTCTCACACTCTCACACACTCTCTCTCACACACACTCTCTCACACACTCACTCTCTCACACCCTCTCTCTCACACACTCTCTCCCACACCCTCTCTCTCACACGCTCTTTCTCTCACTCTGTCTCTCACACTCTCCCTCTCACACCCACTCTCTCATACACTCTCTCACACACTCTCTCTCTCACACACACTCTCTCACACACTCTTTCTCACACACTCTTCCTCTCACACCCACTCTCTCCCACACACACTCTCCCTCTCACACCCACTCTCTCGGACACACTCTCTCACAAACACTCTCTCCCTCACACACTCGCTCACACACGCACTCTCTCACATACTCTCTCTATCGCATACACACTCTCTCTCTCACACTCTCTCTCACACACACTCTCTCACACACACTCTCTGTCTCACACACACATTCTCTCTCACACACACTCCCTCTAACACACACTCTCTCTCACACACACTCTCTTTCACACTCTCTCACACACACTCTCTGTCTCACACACACATTCTCTCTCACACACACTCCCTCTAACACACACTCTCTCTCACACACACTCTCTCTCACACACTCTCCCTCTCACACCCACTCTCGCTCACACACACTCTCTCTCTCACACACTCTCGCAAACTCTCTCACACTCTCTCTCTCTGATACACTCTCTCCCTCACACTCGCCATCTCTCACAAACTCTCTCTCTCGCACACACACTCTCTCACACACACTCTCTCTCACACACACACTCTCTCACACACACTCTCTCTCACACACACTCTCTCTCACACACACACTCGCTCTCACACAGACTTTCGCTCACACACTCTCTCTCTCACACACACTCTCTCACACACACCCTCTCTCACAACCACTCTCTCTCACACACACACTCTCTCTCACACACACACACACTCTATCACACACTCTCTCACACACACTCTCTCACGCACACTCTCTCTCAAACTCTCCCGCATTCTCTCTCACACACACTCTCTCACACACACTCTCTCTCTCACTCCCACACACACTCTCTCCCACACACTCTCTGTCACACACACACTCTCTCACACACACTCTCTCACACACTCTCTCTCTCACACACTCTCTCTCTCACACACTCTCTCACACACACTCTCTCTCACACACCCTCTCTCACACACACTGTCACACACAATCTCTCACACACACTCTCTCACACACTCTCTCTCACACACACTCTCTCACACTCTCTCACACACTCTCTCTGACACACACTCTCTCACACACACTCTCTCTCACACGCACACTCTC
>NW_027309225.1:17500-25000 GCF_047496885.1 Scyliorhinus torazame | reverse complement strand
CACACACACTCTCTCTCTCTCACACACACACTCTCACACACACTCTCTCTCTCACACATACTTTGTCTCACACACACTCTCACTCACACACTCTCTCACACACATTTTCTCACACACTCTCACACACACTCAAACACACACTCTCTCACACACCCTCTCTCACACACACTCTCTCACCTCACACTCACTCTCTCTCTCTCACACACTCTCTCTCACACACACTCTCTGTCACACACTCCCACACACTCTCTCTCTCACACACTCTCTCTCACACACACACTCTCTCTCACACACCCTCTCTCACACACACACACTCTCTCACACTCTCTCGCACACACACTCTCTCTCACACTTTCTCTCACATTCTCTCCCAGATACACTCTCTCACACTCACTCTCTCTCACACACACTCTCTCACACACTCTCTCTCTCACACACTCTCTCTCACACAAACTCTCTCTCACACACCCTCTCTCACACACACTCTCTCACACATGCACTCTCTCACACACACTCACTCACTCACTCACACACACTCTCTCTCTCACACACACACTCTGTCACACACTCTCTCTCGCACACTCTCTCTCTCACACGCTCTCTCACACACACACTCTCACACACTCTCTCACACACTCTCTCTCGCACACTCTCTCTCTCACACTCTCTCACACACACACTCTCACACACTCTCTCTCACACACTCTCTCTCACACACACTCTCTCACACACACTCTCTCTCACACTCTCCCACATTCTCTCTCACACACACTCTCTCACACACACTCTCTCACACACTCTCTCTCTCTCTCACACACTCTCTGTCACACACACTCTCTCTCACACACACTGTCTCTCACACACCCTCTCTCACACACACTCTCTCACACACTCTCTCACACACATTCTCACACACACTCTCTCACACACACTCTCTCTCAACCACACTCTCTCTCACACACTCCCTGTCACACTCTCTCACACACACACTCACTCTCACACACTCTCACACTCTCTCTCACACCCTCTCTCTGTCACACACTCTCTTACACACTCTCTCTCTCAACCTCTCTCTCACACTCTCTCACACACCAGCTCTCTCACACACTCTCTCACACACTCTCTCACACACACTCTCTCACACACTCTCTCACACACTCTCTCACACACACTCTCTCACACACTCTCTCACACACACTCACACACACTCTCACACATACACTCTCGCACACACACTCTCTCACACACATTCACACACTCTCTCTCTCACGCACACACTCTCATACACACACTCTCTCACACATACAATATCTCACACACACTCTCTCTCTCACACACACTCTCTATCACACATACTCTCTCTCACACACACTCTCGCACACACTCTCTCACACACACACTCTCTCACACACACTCTCACACACACTCTCTCTCACACACTCTCACACTCTCTCACACACACTCTCTCTCACACTCTCTCTCACATACACACTCTCATACACACACTCTCTCGCACACTCTCTCTCTCACACACTCTCTCTCACACACACTCTCTCTCACACACCCTCTCTCACACACACACTCTCACACACACTCTCTCTCACACATAATTTGTCTCACACACACTTTCTCACACACTCTCACACACACTCAAACACACACTCTCTCACACACACTCTCTCACACACTCACTCTCTCACACACTCTCTCTCACACACTCTCTCTCACACACACACTCTCTCTCACACACCCTCTCTCACACACACACTCTCTCACACACACTCTCTCTCTCATACACACTCTCTCTCTCACACACACACTCTCTCACACACACTCCCTCACACACACTCTCTCTCACACACTCTCACACTCTCTCACACTCTCTCTCACACTCTCTCTCACACTCTCTCTCACACTCTCTCTCACATACACACTCTCATACACACACTCTCACACACTTTCTCTCACACACTCTCACACACACTCTTTCTCACACACCCTCTCTCACACACACCCTCTCTCACACACACTCACACCCACTCTCTCTCTCACACACACACTCTCACCTCACACTCACTCTCTCTCTCTCACACACTCTCTCTCACACACACTCTCTGTCACACATTCTCCCACACACTCTCTCTCACACACACTCTCTCTCACACTCTCCCACATTCTCTCTCACACACACTCTCTCACACACACTCTCTCTCACACACACTCTCACACACTCTCTCTCACACACACTCTCTCACACACTCTCCCTCTCACACACACTCTCTCTCACACACCCTCTCTCACACACATCCTCTCTCACACACACTCTCTCACACATGCACTCTCTCACACACTCACTCACTCACACACACTCTCTCACACACACACTCTGTCACACACTCTCTCTCGCACATTCTCTCTCTCACACTCTCTCACACACTCTCTCACACACACACTCTCTCACACACACTCTCACCTACACTCTCTCACACTCTCTCTCACACTCTCTCTCAAACACTCTCTCTCACACTCTCTCTCACATACACACTCTCATGCACACACACTCTCACACACTCTCTCTCTCACACACTCTCACACACACTCTCTCTCACACACCCTCTCTCACACATACACTCCCTCACACATACACTCTCTCACACACACTCACACACACTCTCTCTCTCACACACACACTCTCACACACACTCTCTCTCACACATACTTTGTCTCACACACACTTTCTGACACACTCTCACACACACTCAAACACACACTCTCTCTCACACACTCTCTCACACACTCACTCGCTCACACACTCTCTCTCACACACTCTCTCTCACACTCACTCTCTCTCTCACACACCCTCTCTAACACACACACTCTCTCACACACACACTCTCTCACCTCACACTCACTCTCTCTCTCTCACACACTCTCTCTCACACACACTCTCTGTCACACACTCTCCAACACACTCTCTCTCTCACACACTCTCTCTCACACACACACTCTCTCTCACACACACACTCTCTCTCACACACCCTCTCTCACACACACTCTCTCACACATGCACTCTCTCACACACACTCACTCACACACTCTCTCACACACACTCTCTCTCTCACACACACACTCTGTCACACACTCTCTCTCGCACACTCTCTCACACACACACTGTCACACACTCTCTCACACACACTCTCTCTCACACACTCTCTCTCACACACTCTCTCTCTCACACACTGTCTCTCACACACACTCTCTCTCACACACACTTTCTCTCACACACACTCTCTCTCACACACTCTCTCACACACACACGCACACACTCTCTCTCTCACACACACACTCTCACACACACACACTCTCTCTCACACACACACACACTCTCTTACACACTCTCTCACACACACTCTCACACACACTCTCTCACACACACTCTCTCTCAACCACACTCTCTCTCAAACACTCCCTGTCACACTCTCTCACACACACACTCACTCTCACACACTCTCACACTCTCTCTCACACCCTCTCTCTGTCACACACTCTCTTACACACTCTCTCTCTCATCCTCTCTCTCACACTCTCACACACACTCTCTCTCTCACCCTCTCTCTCACACTCTCTCACACACTCTCTCACACACACTCTCTCACACACTCTCACACGTACACTCTCGCACACACAGACTCTCTCACACACATTCACACACTCTCTCTCTCACGCACACACTCCCATACACACACTCTCTCACACATACACTCTCTCACACACACTCACACACACTCTCTCTCTCACACACACTCTCTCTCATACATACTCTCTCTCACACACACACTCTCACACACTCTCTCACACGCACTCTCTCACACACACTCTCACACACACTCTCTCTCACACACTCTCACACTCTCTCTCACAAATTCTCTCTCACACTCTCTCTCACATACACACTCTCATACACACACTCTCTCACACACACTCACACACACTCTCTCTCTCTCACACACACACTCTCACACACACTCTCGCTCACACATACTTTGTCTCCCACACACTCTCACTCACACACTCTCTCACACACATTTTCTCACACACTCTCACACACACTGAAACACACACTCTCTCACACACACTCTCTCACACACTCACTCGCTCATACCTCTCTCTCACACACTCTCTCTCTCACACTCTCTCACACACCCTCTCTCACACACACACTCTCTCACACACTCTCTCTCTCACACACTCTCTCACCTCACACTCACTCTCTCTCTCTCACACACTCTCTCTCACACACACTCTCTGTCACACACTCTCCCACATTCTCTCTCACACACACTCTCTCACACACACTCTCTCTCACACACACTCTCACACACTCTCTCTCACACACACTCTCTCACACACTCTCCCTCTCACACACACTCTCTCTCACACACCCTCTCTCACACACATCCTCTCTCACACACACTCTCTCACACATGCACTCTCTGACACACTCACTCACTCACACACACTCTCTCACACACACACTCTGTCACACACTCTCTCTCGCACATTCTCTCTCTCACACTCTCTCACACACTCTCTCACACACACACTCTCTCACACACACTCTCACCTACACTCTCTCACACTCTCTCTCACACTCTCTCTCAAACACTCTCTCTCACACTCTCTCTCACATACACACTCTCATGCACACACACTCTCACACACTCTCTCTCTCACACACTCTCACACACACTCTCTCTCACACACCCTCTCTCACACATACACTCCCTCACACATACACTCTCTCACACACACTCACACACACTCTCTCTCTCACACACACACTCTCACACACACTCTCTCTCACACATACTTTGTCTCACACACACTTTCTGACACACTCTCACACACACTCAAACACACACTCTCTCTCACACACTCTCTCACACACTCACTCGCTCACACACTCTCTCTCACACACTCTCTCTCACACTCACTCTCTCTCTCACACACCCTCTCTAACACACACACTCTCTCACACACACACTCTCTCACCTCACACTCACTCTCTCTCTCTCACACACTCTCTCTCACACACACTCTCTGTCACACACTCTCCAACACACTCTCTCTCTCACACACTCTCTCTCACACACACACTCTCTCTCACACACACACTCTCTCTCACACACCCTCTCTCACACACACTCTCTCACACATGCACTCTCTCACACACACTCACTCACACACTCTCTCACACATACTCTCTCTCTCACACACACACTCTGTCACACACTCTCTCTCGCACACTCTCTCACACACACACTGTCACACACTCTCTCACACACACTCTCTCTCACACACTCTCTCTCACACACTCTCTCTCTCACACACTGTCTCTCACACACACTCTCTCTCACACACACTTTCTCTCACACACACTCTCTCTCACACACTCTCTCACACACACACGCACACACTCTCTCTCTCACACACACACTCTCACACACACACACTCTCTCTCACACACACACACACTCTCTTACACACTCTCTCACACACACTCTCACACACACTCTCTCACACACACTCTCTCTCAACCACACTCTCTCTCAAACACTCCCTGTCACACTCTCTCACACACACACTCACTCTCACACACTCTCACACTCTCTCTCACACCCTCTCTCTGTCACACACTCTCTTACACACTCTCTCTCTCATCCTCTCTCTCACACTCTCACACACACTCTCTCTCTCACCCTCTCTCTCACACTCTCTCACACACTCTCTCACACACACTCTCTCACACACTCTCACACGTACACTCTCGCACACACAGACTCTCTCACACACATTCACACACTCTCTCTCTCACGCACACACTCCCATACACACACTCTCTCACACATACACTCTCTCACACACACTCACACACACTCTCTCTCTCACACACACTCTCTCTCATACATACTCTCTCTCACACACACACTCTCACACACTCTCTCACACGCACTCTCTCACACACACTCTCACACACACTCTCTCTCACACACTCTCACACTCTCTCTCACAAATTCTCTCTCACACTCTCTCTCACATACACACTCTCATACACACACTCTCTCACACACACTCACACACACTCTCTCTCTCTCACACACACACTCTCACACACACTCTCGCTCACACATACTTTGTCTCCCACACACTCTCACTCACACACAATCTCACACACATTTTCTCACACACTCTCACACACACTGAAACACACACTCTCTCACACACACTCTCTCACACACTCACTCGCTCATACCTCTCTCTCACACACTCTCTCTCTCACACTCTCTCACACACCCTCTCTCACACACACACTCTCTCACACACTCTCTCTCTCACACACTCTCTCACCTCACACTCACTCTCTCTCTCTCACACACTCTCTCTCACACACACTCTCTGTCACACACTCTCCCACATTCTCTCTCACACACACTCTCTCACACACACTCTCTCTCACACACACTCTCACACACTCTCTCTCACACACACTCTCTCACACACTCTCCCTCTCACACACACTCTCTCTCACACACCCTCTCTCACACACACCCTCTCTCACACACACTCTCTCACACATGCACTCTCTCACACACTCACTCACTCACACACACTCTCTCACACACACACTCTGTCACACACTCTCTCTCGCACATTCTCTCTCTCACACTCTCTCACACACTCTCTCACACACACACTCTCTCACACACACTCTCACCTACACTCTCTCACACTCTCTCTCACACTCTCTCTCAAACACTCTCTCTCACACTCTCTCTCACATACACACTCTCATGCACACACACTCTCACACACTCTCTCTCTCACACACTCTCACACACACTCTCTCTCACACACCCTCTCTCACACATACACTCCCTCACACATACACTCTCTCACACACACTCACACACACTCTCTCTCTCACACACACACTCTCACACACACTCTCTCTCACACATACTTTGTCTCACACACACTTTCTGACACACTCTCACACACACTCAAACACACACTCTCTCTCACACACTCTCTCACACACTCACTCGCTCACACACTCTCTCTCACACACTCTCTCTCACACTCACTCTCTCTCTCACACACCCTCTCTAACACACACACTCTGTCACACACACACTCTCTCACCTCACACTCACTCTCTCTCTCTCACACACTCTCTCTCACACACACTCTCTGTCACACACTCTCCAACACACTCTCTCTCTCACACACTCTCTCTCACACACACACTCTCTCTCACACACACACTCTCTCTCACACACCCTCTCTCACACACACTCTCTCACACATGCACTCTCTCACACACACTCACTCACACACTCTCTCACACACACTCTCTCTCTCACACACACACTCTGTCACACACTCTCTCTCGCACACTCTCTCACACACTCTCTCACACACACACTGTCACACACTCTC